>NW_017717928.1:0-14425 GCF_001865875.1 Lupinus angustifolius
TCTTAATGGTGACATTAAGGAAATGATCTATACGGTGCAACCAGAAAACTTTGTGTTAGTTGGCTCAAAGTGTATGGTATGCAAATTAAAGAAATCCATCTATGGGCTTAAACAAGCTTCTCGTCAATGGAATCACAAATTTCATCAAGTTATTACCTCGTATGGTTTTGAGGCAAATAAAGTTGAAGATTGTGTATACCATAATTTTAGTGGGAGTAAATTTATCTTCCTGGTATTATATGTCGATGATATACTGCTTGCTAGCAGTGATATGGGACTATTGCATGAGACCAAGAGATTTCTAACGAAGAATTTTGAAATGAAAGATCCTGGGGAAGCTTCTTTTGTATTAGGTATTCGGGTACTGAGAGATCCCTCTCAAGGTATTCTAAGGTTATCACAAGAAAGCTATATAGATAAAGTCCTAGACAGATTTGGCATGAAAGACAGTGAACTTCTAGAAATAGTTCATTGTTTCTTTGATTTCCAGGAAATCAATGAGTTATCTAAATATATGTAGCATCCATCACAGACCTCCTAGTGTCTGGGCAAGAGGCTCGTTCACTATCACTAAAGGCTTTCAATTATACAACAGAGTGAGTAGAGAAAAATAGACCAAGAGCTGGAGTTCCCTTGAGGTATCTTAGGATCTTCAAAGCAGCAGTATGATGCATAGTGGTAGGACAAGCCATGAATTATGCTAATTCGTTAACATAAAAAGTTATATCAGGTCTAGTGTTGGTTAAATATATTAACCTACAAATTAGTCTTCTATAAGTAGGAGGATCATTAAAGGGATCATTGTTGTCTTGATGTAAATGAGCTCTAGGGATCATGAGGGTAGATGATGGTTAGCATCCAATTAATCCTGCATTGTAAACAATTTCAAAAGCATACTTGTCGGATACCAGTAGGTCAGAACACACCTAGAAGGGGGGTTGAATAGGTGTAATGATTACTTTCTCGCTTTTCTGATATAATGCACAAAACTGAAAACTGATGCACTTAATCGATTAAGCTTGGTTTTAATCGATTAACCAGTGCTTGGACTTAATTGATTATGCTTGTTGATAATCGATTATCTTGAATCTTACACTTCTTGATTTTATGGTTTCTTGCACATCAAGTTTCCGATTACCAATCTTTACTTAATCAATTGATTAATGAAGTTACAGAATGATAGCTAAACATATTCTAACATGGTTTAGGGTTTAGGAGATAAATTAATTAACTTAGAATGTAAAGAACAAAAGTGAAGGAGATAAGAGATAGAAAATTGTGCTCTAGGAATTTTTATCCTGGTTCATTTGTGGTCCACTACATACAATATCCAAGCCTCCCCTTTTGATCTTGAGAGATTTTTCTTTACTATTGCAATTGTATGTTTACATGCACACTTCCAATTACAAAAATAGAAAACTAAGCCGCTTCTTTCTTGGCACCTATGAGCTAACAATATTGGTTTAACCTATCTAACTCGCCTACTAGGATCTCTTATCCTTTCGCGATTCAGTCCCAACCTCGGTACCGCTCGAACCAAGACCTCATATTCTCTGTGAATATTATCAAGATCTCTCTTGAGGTGAAACTACTCACCAAGAGATCAACTTCCTTGTTCGTTATTGTTATTGATGAGTTGTCTTGAGTACTTAATACTCGGATTCAATAATTAAACTCAATCTAAACTCTAATTAGAAAACCCACAAGAACCTAATCTAAATGAGATTTAATGCCTAAGGTTTACATAAAATTGATTTACACACTTTTCAGAAAAAGATTTTTCTCACTTCACTCTAAAAGAAATCAAGAAAGTATGCAAGAACGCAATGCATTGAAACCTAGAGATAAAATGCAATGATTTTATTTTCTAATCCCTATTCAGAATGCTCTCACTCTCTAAATTCTCTAAATTCACTTTCTCACTCTAATGCAATGTAATGCAATGTATGAAAATGTATGCTCTAAAATATTTTCGAATTATGCAAGTTATGCCACATGTGCTAGAATTACAGCATTTATAAAAACAACATAGATGTTGTCATTAATCAATTATACAATGACTTAATCGATTAACGAGATGTTAAAAATTTATTTTATGTTATGTCTTAATCGATTAACCAACAACTTAATCGATTAAATCATCATAGATTTCAGATTGGTTAGCTACTGTAATCCCGATAATCGATTATGTTGTATAAACATTGTTTTCTTGATGAATGGTAAACTACCTATATGACATGTGATCACACAATACATGTTTTTCAAAGATGTTTACCTTTAATGCACAAAACCATATATGTAGACACACGAGCTTACTTATCATATAATTGCTAGATGATATGTCTCAGCTTTAGTCTTGTTCATTTTTAGTTCTTGTGATACTCCCACCTAGGTTTACCTAACCTAGACTCGATTTAAGGCAATCATCTTAAGACTTCTAGTAAAGTAAAGTTATAAAGCCCTAGGTCTATAGATATCACCCTTGATTCTTTGACTTGTTGTTTGTTGTAAGATCTTCAAGCTTACTTGAATGTCCATTGTCTTCATCAAAACCAAGGCCAACTTTAAATACGCAAGTCTTTACTCTTTGCACTTTCAAGAGACAATTTCTAAAGCATACCTTCTCTGATTCATGGAAATCCCAGACTTATTTCCAACAATCTCAAAACCAAGGAAATATTTTGAGTCTCCTAAGTCCTTGGTTTGAAAAGTCTTATCTTGGATGTGCTTGGGGATATTAATCTCAGAAATATTGTTACCAGTAAGGATGATATCATCCACACAGACTAAAACATCAGTAATTAATTCCTTAGAAGACCATTTAATGAATATTGAATGATCACCTCTAGATTTGTGGTAGCCATGTTTAATAAGGAAGATATATATTTTGGCAAACCATTATCTACTAGGATGTTTAAGGTCATATAAGGATTTTCGTAGTTTACAAACTTGATGGGTTTGAGTGTTAGATAGGCCAGGAGGAACAATTATGTAAACTTCTTCATGTAAGTATGAAGAAAGGTATTGTTCACATCTAATTGTTTAAAATACCAATTATGTATGGAAGCTAAGGCTAACACAAGTCTAATAGTGGAAATCTTAGCAACATGAGAGAAGGTTACAAGGTAATCTACCCCTTCTATTTGAGTGTAACCTTTTGCAACTAATCTGGCTTTGTGCCTCTCAATGCTTCCATCAGTCTTGTATTTAACTTTGAATACCTATTTGCATCCAATGGCAGTTTTATCTTTGGGTAAGTTGGTCATGATCCATGCGTTATTGTGTTGGAGAGTATTTAGTTCTTTGTCAATTGCTTCATGCCATTCAAGGAATTTAATGACTTGGGAATAAGATTTTGGTTCAATGTTGGTAGTCATGGAAAGAATTCTAGATTTATGTTTGTGAGAGAGTCTATCATAGTCTAAATAACAAGTCAAGGGGTACTTAGTCCTAGGGGTAGGTAAATTGGTTTTATTGATCATGGCACAATGATAGTCAAGGAGATAGGTAGGTGTCTTGGTGGGTCTATTACTTCTTCTAAGACCTTGATTTTCAGAATTCCTAGGAGATTGGTTATCTATCTCATCAGTATTTCCTTCAAGATTGTTCATATTTCTAAGCAAGTTGAGATTAGTGTCATCAAATATGAAGGGATCAGGTGAGCAGGTTTCTCACAAGGTTTTGTCAACTTCAACATTAGAGGAATTTTGAGGGATATAGGGGAAAATTCTCTCATAGAAGATTACATTACTACTAATCTCTATGCCTTTTGTAGAGAGCTTCAGAAAAATATAACCATTTATACCTTCCTTATATCCTAGGAAAACAGACTTATTTGATCTAGGATCAAACTTATCCCTAGAGTGGCCATGTGTACTAACATAGCAGAGGCATACAAAAACTTTTAGGGAATGCATATTGGGTTGAACTTCAAACAACATCTCATGATGAGTCTTATTACTAATGACAAAAGTAGGAAGGATGTTCACTATATGGGCAGAATGTCTTAGAGCAAAAGACCAGTAAATCTTTGGTAATTTGCTTTGAATCAATAGATCTCTTGCTACATTCAAGAAATGTTGATGTTTTATTTCAACCACACCATTCTGTTGAGGAGCGTATATGCATGTGGTTTGATGCAGAATCCCTTTACTAGCATAAAAGGATTTCATATTGAATTCAAGGCCATTATCACTCTTAATTGTTTTAACCTTAGCAGTTAGTTGGTTTTCTATCATCAAGACAAAGTCTTGTAGATTCTTAAGGGTTTCAGCCTTAAACTTCATCAAATAAACCCAAGTATATATGATATAGTCATCTACTATGGACAAAAAGTATTTATACCCTTGGACAGAGGGTATGAGAAAGGGTCCCCATATGTCAACATGTATCAATTCTAGTTTATGTAAAGACTAAGTGTTGCTTAAAGGATAGGGCAATTTCTTCTGTTTAGCTTCATAACATACATCACATATGTAATCTTTATTGAATTCAATAAAAGTAAAATTGTTCTTTATTTCATTAATGCACTTATGAGATGCATGTCCTAACCTAAAGTGCTATATATTGGAATCAGATATAGAAGCAGGAAAAAAAATTATAAGATGTAAACACTCAGAAGCTTTCAATACATATTGGCCATTGATTGGTCTACCTGAACGAATCATCCTCTAGGACTTCTTCTCCTGAATTTTACAACAATTGGCATCAAAAGATAATATACATTCACAACTTGAAGCAAGTCTAGATATAGAAACAAGATTATATGAAAAACTTGGTAAATATTGAACATTATGAATCACAAGGTTAGGAAGAAGTGAAATTGTCCCAGAGATCTTAGCTATTACCTCATTTCCATTAGGAAGTTTCACCCTAATAGGTTTTATCTCTTTGTAAGTAGAGAAATTTGTCAATCTTGAACTTATGTGGTATGTGGCACCACTATCAAGTATCCAATCAATTGAAAAATCTATGGATTTAGGATTACCTGTTATTTGCTCACCATGTTTAGCTGATGTGGCTAATAATACATTGCTAGTGCTGGTGGTTGGATCAACATCATTTGATCTTTTGGTGCCATCACTAGACAACATGTTTACCAATTTATAGTATTGCTCTTTGCTCAACCTATAGACTAGATTGCTTTGATCTGCTTGTTGTCCTATCATCTGACCTTGCCCTTCCATCCTTGAGCTAATTACTGAGAGCACTTGATCATTCTTACCAAAATTGGCCGGAAAACTGTGCAACTTGTATCATGTTTTGACTATATACCCATCTCTTTTATAGTGAGTGCAAAATTTGATGTTCCCCGAGTTCTTTTTCCATAAACCCCTTCCTGGTCCATTTGGATTTCCTTTTCCGAAACTGTTTGGTGCAAAGGACCTGCCAGAACTTTGGCCTCTTCCAAATGAGCCTCCTCTCCTCCAACCATTTGAGACAACCATGGCCTTAGAATGTAGTTCTTGTCCATATATTTTTATTTCATGCTTAATGATGAGAGCAAAGACCTTGCTCATGTTAGGCAGAGGGTCCATGATCATTATTTGAGATCTCACCCCTGCATATGAATCATTGAGTCCTCTGAGGAACACAATTACTCTATCTTCCATTCTGTGCATATTTACATCAAGTACGACCTTTCCACAACATGGTATTTCACATATGCATTTTGGCATGGGCCTAAAATTGTCAAGTTCATCCCAAAGAGTCTTTAACTCTATGAAGTAATTTGACACATTGAGATCTCCTTGCTTAATGTTGGTGATGGTTCTTTGTAATTCTACAATCTTGTACAAATTCCCTTGGGAGTGTCTTTTACTTAACTCTTCTCAAATATCATAAGCTTTATCAATCTAAATGACACTTTGTGCTATTGAAGGTGTTACTAACCACGTTATCTAAGAAATCACTATGTTGTTGGCTCTTTCCCATGCTTTATATATTGGATCTGACCTTGCATGCATCTTGATAATCCATCCACAAATGGGAGCTTCTGCTTAGATATGAGGCTCATCCTCATTACTCTTTCCCATTGGTGGTAGTTTTCACCATTCACAAAAGGATAGACAAGTGCACTAGATGGACTTTCCGAAGGATGCACATGATATGGTGAATCTGGATCTTGAGTTGGATTTAGGTGTGTATGTGTGGTATTCAGGTTAGAAGAGATGTAAAAGACATGGTGAATGTAGCAGAGCTCTAAAAAGAGCTCTGATACCATATGAAAAAGAATCAACAAGAAAGGCAAACTCTCCTTTGAAGAAGAAAAAGAAAGAGTGAACAAAAGAAATGATGAATAATTGAAATATAGAATGAAATATAGATATTTTATTGAATGATTAAAATTGATTAATTAAACAAGTAAAAATTCTCCATATTTATAGGTGGAAGAATAACAACTATATTATCTAACTAACTAAAAAAGGCACGTGTACAATATGTAAAAATAGAGAAATAAAAGGATTGTTTGTATCGCAAGCAAACTGAAATCTGTGTCTACAACTATGGCCAAGGGATGTTGGATATCATGAAACTCAGCTGGTGTGTGGCCCTGATCCAGACCAAGGAGTGTATGGCCCTGATCCTAACCGAGGATTTGGTCTAGTGCATGTCTTTGGTTCTGACAGAGAAATCATGCATGGACTGTTGCACGGCCTGTTGCATGGCCTTAGCCTGAACTGAATCATGGCAAACATCTGTCTCAGTCATAATGCATATGCTCTGATCGAGGTGTGTAGAATTGGCCTAGACTGTCTTGCACCTAGACTTGGTCAGAGGCAGAACATGAGCCAATCTGGGCGCACCAACTTCTGGCCTGATTCCTGGCATGTGCACATTTCCCTTGTGCCTGGACACAACATTTCTGACCTTGGCTTCCCTTTGCTTGATAGTGTTGGAATTAACTCTTGGTAAATCATTTACGGCAATATTGATGTTAGCATGATATGATTCATTAGTGATATTAGCAATAGCATCATTTTAATCTTTTAGTTTTGATAACTAGGAACTAAAACTGCAATTTTACAATATTTTGGCATGTGGGGTTGCAATTTAATATATGTAAGATATGCCTTTCTAAAATGCATATGTTTGAAGTGAATCTTGACCAAAAATTTCAAATTCATATTAGACCAAGTGCGATTCATCATGAATTCACCTTTGATGGTGGTGAAATTAATAGAAATCATCCAAACAAACTATGCTTAATATATTAGTAATGGGGATAGAGTTTTTACCAGGTATATGGCTGATAACTAGGCTAAAGTTGTTGAAAAACTTCTTTGCAAAATATCTTGTTCTAGAGTTAAATCAACTCTTGTGTCCATGTGATTGCCAAAAGGAAATTGTTATTGCAAAGAATAATATTCTCAAAGGAACAATAGAGATATCGTAAATAGTGAACAAGTATTACATGTTCCATGAAGTTATCTCTCCATATATCAAGCACAAGACAATATACATTAATTATATGTGTCGGAAAAGATTTTGGTCAATCACATGACAAATCTTTGAAAAGAGATTAATCACTAAATCTATAAGGGAAATGGGTCCTGAACAAATTTAACAACTAGCACTGGTGGTACCCTAACCATGTGATAAGAGATTCCATGAAAAATGTTCTTATGGATAATGACAAATTAATGTTTTAGTTCTGCCAGCACTATTTAGTTGTCTTGTCCAACGGTGTGTACATGGTGCTGGAGTGTCTTTATTAAGGCTAAGCTTTAAGTTTTTAATGATTTTCATAGCCCTTATGGTTAGTGTATACAGTGTAGTATACACTTGAAAAAAATCACTTAGTGGTGTGTGGCCGCTCATATGGAATCTTCGCATATTGTTAGAGCATGCATGAACTAAAAGTTATGTACAGTTGTACACGGCCTATTCACGCACAACAGAAACAGAGAAAAATTTGGGGGATATAATGTGATTGGTATCCTCCTAATATATAACATATAATATGGTGGCCCGATTTTTAGTTGGAAACTAACTCTATGACTAAAAAAGATATGAACTGAATCTCGATCTCTCCTAAAAGATTTGGAGTCGTCGTTATGTTTTTTACGATTAAAGCGTCAAAAACTCTATTTTAAGTCAAATTTGGATTAAATGGACTTTAAACAAAAATAATGAACTTAAAAGTCAATTACAGATCAGGAAAGATATTAGCACCATGTCTGTCTGTGATAAAATGGTATCATCGCCAATTGTATAGTCTTTTGTACCCTTACAAATTATTACAAATTTAAGTACCAAGACAATACTTTATTTTATTTTTTGTAGATAACAAGATTTCTTATTTCTCCTATCTATCCCTATATGTATTAGACAATGAATACAACATAGTTCTTGATAAAATGTAAATTTATTATTTAGATTTTTTGTTTGACAAAGAAACATAGTTTTTTTATTTAGCTAAGCTAATGTTGAAAAGATATTGTTGGTCTTACATCTTTTTCTCATTTTTAAAGAAATTACACACAATACAAATCAGATTATAAAAATTCCGTTAAATTTGTTCAATAATAAAATAATTAATTA
This sequence comes from Lupinus angustifolius, assembly GCF_001865875.1. Lineage (NCBI taxonomy): Eukaryota > Viridiplantae > Streptophyta > Magnoliopsida > Fabales > Fabaceae > Lupinus > Lupinus angustifolius. Next base: position 8,545 of record NW_017717928.1, read on the forward strand.
ATTAAAAATATATGTTATTAATTTTAAAGGAAATATATCATATTGATAGTATTGACCGTAGGCTTTTTTTCATTTTCGATAAAATTAGAGACAATGCAAAGAAGTATAAAAATTTCATTAGATTTGTTTAATAATAAAATAAATTATTAATTAAAATATATGTTATTAATTTTAGATGGAACTAATATGGAATAGATAGTGTTGGTCGTAGACATTCTTCTCTTTTTTTTTTTTGAGGAACTTAGAAACGACACGAACCATAACTGGACAATAAAATTGTATTAAATTCATTTGGAAAAAAATGTTTTTAATTATTTTTAAATAAATGGAATCGATAGTGAAGAGATGACATTGGTCATAGACCAAATTTCTACTCTAAGCAAAAAGGAAGAAATGACACGGATTATTGACAGAAATTGCCTTTGAGACAGAAAGGAAGAAATGAGTCAGATCACGATGAATTATTTTGTTATTATTATTATTTAAAAACAAAATCTAATTATATATTATTATTTTAATAAAATCAGAAGTGTAATTGTTGTATCAATGATTAGGTAATTAATGAGCCAATAGTAATTATTAGGCTATTATTTGCAAATAACAATTATTTGCAAATGACATATCAATGATTTTGTGGAATTTGGTGTTAAAAAATGCCAAATTGTCACTAAAATCGAGGCAAGTTTGTTGGCTTTTTTGCTATGTGTTTTCTCTATTCTCTTTCTTGACTTTTTATAACATTTTTTGTAACCATTAATTAAAACAAAATTTAAAAAATGTAACAGATAAGTTATTTATGAAATCCTTAATTAAATTTTGAAAATTAAACACAAAAATGTTTGGTTATTATTCGAATATAAAATTGGTTTTGAAACAGTTAAAATGTTTTTCGATAAAAATAATTTTCTAAGATAAATCTCTTGTTATGTTAAAAATATTTTAGTTCGCTTTAGAAAATAATTAGAGTATCATTTTTGGACACAAAAATCATTCATGACTCTATAAAATCCAAAACATTATTATAATACCTTTAGATGAATAAAAATAATTATGTGACACTCTAAAAAATGATAACAGTACCCTGTTTTGTTATATTTTTTTGTAATTTGATATATATAGTTCGTAGAGCTTGCTCCACCAACTAACTGGCTTGCAAGTTATGTTTAAGTCTACTTCATAGGCCATATGACATAAATATGATACATTATGCTCTAAATTGAGCAACAAAATTTTCAAATCATATATCTTCTATAAAAAGAGAACTTGTCTAACCATCTATGAGACAACTTTTCACACTACTGACAAACTCCTTCTACCTGGGTTTTACTTAATTATTCTCGCTAGTTCATGCTCCTGGCTTAAAACTAGAAGGACTTGTTTAATCAGAGGGATCATCTTATCAACGTATGAATAGATCCTTAGGATATTATCACCTACATGCATGCCTCAAGTTAAATTTTATATTTAAAGGGTTATAGTTACAAAATAAAGATATGCTTTACTTTTAAGTTTCTAAATGATTCCTAAACATGTTTTCATAACATGTTAGAGTTCTGATTTTCTAGCTACATGGGGTGAATAACATACCAATACTAAAGTAAAATATAAGGAAAAGATTAATCAACTCTTTGCATAACACGAAAAGGCATCTGATATCATTGTCCTAAATGTATGATAGGACTAGCGCATCAATTATAAAGACCCGTAAAGGTACCCATATTTCATGTAGGCTTTATAATATAATCCTAAATATAAAAAACCTTTTATATTGGATAAATTAGGAATCATAACATAATATGATGCTATCATTACATCTAAGAGTTTTATACATTAGTGTTAGTGTGTCACCTATTGTTTATACTTAACAATAATTGAGCTTCATTAATACAAATTAATGATGTATTATTGAGTATAAATCTTTGTAGTGTATAAATTTTTATAGTGTTAGTGTATAGATATTACACTCTTAATTCATGAGAAAAAATATCTACACTGATTGTGTAAGAGTTTTATACAATATCACTACATCATCTACTGTTTATACTTGACGATCATTGACTTTTCAAAACAAAAAAAAGTAATACAAATGAAAGGTAGGCATAAATCTTTATACTAACAATGTATAAATATTACACTCTTAGTTTATAAGAAAAAATGTATGCAGTGACAGTGTAAGTGTTTTATACAGTATCATTGCATCATCCACCTTTTAATTTGACAATCATTATCTATTCAAAAAAAGTAATACAAAAGAATGATATATGACATATTATTTGTATATAAATCTTTACAATGATAGTGTATAGAGAATACACTCTTAGTTTATGAGAAACAAATGTATACACTGACCGGAGTTTTATACATTATTACTACATCATCTACTATTTATATTTGAAAATCATTGACACTTCAAAAATAATATATATAATGATATGTGATATATTGAATGTGTATAAATCTTGACACTACTCATAATGTATATATATTAATTCTTAGTTTATTTCTCTCATCACTGAAATAATTTTCTTTCAAGATTTCGAAAATAAAGACTTTTTCAACATTTTCACAATAAGTACTCTTTCATTCAAGAAGTTGCCTTTGTTGGGTAATATGAATCTGAAATCTTGTTATAGTAATTATGAAACTGTACAATCAGTTCAATTATCCATGCCGTCGTTACTACTTATCTAAAATTACAATAGTAAGTTTCTTTCATTCCATAAGCAGGTAGAAGAGAGATTTGTTGACCCCAAGTAATGTCTCATACACTATTTTATCTACTAAAAATATATTATGTCAATTAAAAATTCTTTTTAGATTTTAAACATCCATTATTGTTGTCATTTTTACTTTATTATTTCTAGTAGTTCAATAATTCTTCAACTCATCTCACAAAATTTCATTTTTTTTTCAATTAATTTTTAGGGTCATTGGCTAAAGAAGATATTGGAAGATAAAGATTTCACCATCACCTATGAGAAATACAACTAAGATTATAGGATTATTTAGATTTTGTGGAAGTACATAAGGATATCATTCAAGTAGATATTATATGTTTTCTTTGTAAATTTTGAGAATAGTTATAAATTTTTTACTTTGCTACTAAACTATTTTTAGGGGATATGTTTAGTTTAACATAATTGTAAGTTTGTATGTTAATTATTAATAAAATTGAGTTTTATTTTGATTCCAAAATTTATTTATTTATATATTTAGTTTATAATTGTATCATTGTTATAGAAGAAGATAGTAAAATAAAATTAAAATATACAATGATGAATGATGTTTTATTAAAACATGTAGTGGTAGTGTTATAAAGATATTTTATAAAATCCCATAGTGGAAGATAAAACTTCAAAAACTTATACATATGAAAATAACATCACAAACTTATATCGACGGAAACAAAACCTTATGTATAACGAATTAAAAATGACGAATTAAAATGTCCGTAAGTATAAGTTTTCGAAGCTATACCTATGATTTTTAACATTTATCAATAGTTTTTTGCCATCACTAAAGGTCAAATTTCTTGTAATTGCAACTTGAAATTCAAGTTACAATTAATATTTTAATGGTGATTATCTTGTATTTGAATCATATTCTAATGCTTCTTAGAATACTATAGAACAATAGTTTTGGAGGAGAGAAAGTTATTAGGAAAGGAACACTAAAAAAAGAAAAAAATAAAGCAACAAAGAGATGAAGAGAAAATATTGATAAAGTCTAATAATGAAAGACTATATTGTTGATTTTCCATTTGAATTATATGTAAATAAAAATAACATCACACATTAATATATAAGGGAGCAATATACATGATTTAATTTAATAGTAAGGAATTCTCCTATTAATTCTTTAAAGATGACACATAAATGAAGTTATACATGTTCAATCACTTATATTTCTTTTAGACTTTTTTTGCATTTATATAGTAGTAAGAGAAGAATAGGAATATATAAAGAGAAAATTATACTGACACCCCTAAATTTTAGTGAAATTACATATATCACCTTTCCTTTTTTCACACCCCCATAAACCACCTCTGGTATAAGCACATTATAATCACTACCTCTGGTGTTAAATAAAACTTTCATGTGCATGTGAGATGTCATATTAATAAAACATTATGCCAAAAATACCATTTTATTCATTTATATATTTTATTTTAAACTCTAAACATGCATAACAAATATAAAACAAACTGGTTTAATCTCACAGAAACTTGGTTGAATTTTAATTTAACATACACACTCCTTTAATTTTTCTACCTCTATGTTTTTGACAAGTATATTGCACGTACATTGGCACATAATATATAAATCATATATTAATGTAGTGTGAGTAGAAATTAAACTATAATGTCAAACTCAATTATTCAGATAAATATTAAACTAGTAGTTTTGCTCTTTTTTTAGTAGTTGTGTTTTTTCTTATTATTGTTAATATAAACGTATGTATTCATATAAAAACGATATTTTCTTATTCAGACATTTGGTGGCATGACTCCTGTTTATGATAATCAATGGATTTAATAAGAAATGTTCTTAACCTTCATACCATTCTTGACTACTTTAATAAGCAAAAATTGTAGCACCTCCAAAAACCAATTTATTATTGTCGAGGTCCATAATATCATGATTCATGACATTGGTCACATCAAAACTGATCTAAACCACCAATTGTATTTAGTTAATATTTTATTAAGCTGGTAAACTAAAAGGAAAATTTATAATGTGGTGCACCTTGACCGAAAAATTACGGTTTTGGTGCACCTTTTAAAAAAATTACAAAACTAGTGTAGTTTTATATAAATCGGCAATGTAATTGCCAATTTATGTATTTTTTTTCCTCTCTCCTCCCCAAAATCGGCACTAGGGAGGGAGTTTTATTAAACTATATTTTTTTTAAACTCCCCCCAAAATCTTCAATAGGGGGAGATTTACCTTCTTTTATTTTTTTTTTATTTTTTTTTCTTCCCTAAATAGGCAACCGGAGAGTTTTTGATTTTTTTTATCTTGTGGGAGTTATATTATTAGTTTTAGGGTTTAATTTTTCAAACATAAATCCTAACGATACACAACATGATAAATTTTGTCAACCCTAACCTAATAACAGAACACAATAATGAAAAACACACATAATATTTTAATAAGTAAATATTAAATCATTGAATCAATAATTAAATATTATGTGTGTTTTGTGTGATTTAAATCATTGAATCAATAATTATCTTTGTTTATGCATAATACAAATATAATATACATATATTTTATAATATCAATAAATCATGTATTGAAACATTATATTTCTCATTCATATAGGTGCAATATTAACATTGATTTTTGAGTGTATATGTAGAATATTAACAGTTATAAATGCGTTTGTATAAGCGTTTATTTGTTGAAAGTGTGATTATAGAAAATATTTGATTCTTAAATAACTCAATAAATAAAATTCAAATTGTATTGAATAATATCTCACATCTATATTCTCTATATAAAATTATAAATATAAGGAGTTATTTTTGCATCATATTTTTTGTGATTACGTTTATAAGTATCATATAAAGTCATAAGGATTTTTTAGCATATCTCTTAAATGCTTATGTTTTATTTTAGATTAATGTTAATTGTGTATAAATATTTGAATATATTTTTAGCATTCAAATATTGTATAATTAAATGTTATTTATTTGATTATGACAGATATTTTTAGCACTCATAAATTAAAAACACACTAAGTTAGGATATGACAGATATTTTTTCTGATAAATTTAATAAAAAGAGTCTAATAATTGATTTGTTACATTCCTAATTAAAATAGATATATTTTTCATGAATATATATACCAATGTTATCTTTTAATTAAATAATATAAT
>NW_017717929.1:0-345 GCF_001865875.1 Lupinus angustifolius
TCATACATTCATATTATTAAGAATATACATCTTACTTGTGTATTTGCATGTTTAAGCACATAAGAAAAATAAATTGATAATTTTTAATTTGAATTTTCTACAATTAGTATTAAATTATTATTAACATATAAAATATATAAAAAGTAGGAAGGAAAAAATGTGAGGAGGTGGTGACATGTGACATGAACGAAAAAATGTAAGGAGAAATTGACATGTGCCATAAGGAAGTTTTTTATTATTATGTTGTTAATAGAGAAAAATTAAAATTCAAAGAATCTGAACTGTAATATTAAAATTCAGTGCGAAAAATGTCAAAAAACTTTGATGAGGTGAAAAAGTACAATT
>NW_017717930.1:0-55255 GCF_001865875.1 Lupinus angustifolius
AATGTACAGAAATAATTTGAATGTGAAAAATGATTTCAATTTCATCTAACGTTCAATGACTATTACCTTTTAACATAACAAAAACATAGATGTTGTAAACACTCAATTTTAGTGGGGTAACGACATGAACCAATCACTAATTAATATTAAATTATTATTAGCATATAAAATATATAATATATAAAAAGTAGGAAGAAAAATATGTGAGGAGGAGGTGACATGTGGTGTGAAGGAAAAAATGCAAGGAGAAAGTGACATGTGGCATGAGGGAAGGAGAAAGTGACATGTGACATGAGGGAAGGAGAAAATGAAATGTGGCATGAGGGAGTTTTTTTTATTATATTGTTAATAGATGAATCACTTACGTTACTTTTAAAACATCAGATTTTAAACATATAGATATTGACTTAACTTTATACAAAATATATTTCTAGATGTAATTATTATCTAATACCTATATCAATCACTATATAAAAAGGCATTGCTTCAAGCACCACCTCAAAACAAAGAGTGAAAAAATTAATATTTCCAACAAGGAGAAGAAAATGAATCAAATGAAGCATCAAATAGATGATTGCACTAACATTAAGAATCATTACAAAAATAGCAAATAAAGGAAAACATATGTTTAACAAATACAAAAAACCAAAGATGTTATGGAATTAAAAACATCTAGTATCATGCAATTCCAGCTTCCAATCCTTTAAATGTATCATATAGAGGTTGATTTAGTGTCTCTGGCAAATAAAATGCAAAGATCCCACCCCCAATTCCACAAGCCGCAAATAATGCAAATGGCAACCAATTACCCAAAACCACCACTATCGGTGCCAATACAGCGCCAATTTGCGCCGCCTGCGAGCCACACCCAAGCGCGGCGTTCCTCACCACAGTCGGGAATAGCTCTGCCGTATAAATATACAACAAGTTATAAGTTCCAGCCATCCCAAATATTCCTAAAATGCCACATACCATTCTTACCACCTTCCACATCCCAACATTACTAATAAAACTAGCTATCAAACAAAAGAACCCACTGAACCACATAGTCCCTATGGTCAATGGCTTCCTCCCTAACCGGTCCAACAAAAACGCTGTTAACCCAAATGCTGGCATCTCAGCCACTGCATTAAGAGCCACGTTCATGTAAAGGTTAGTTTCTAGGTTCACCACATTCAAGCTTAGACCATAGTACACGACAGAGGTACAGAAGTTAATAGCTAGAGCTATAAATAACCTTATACGTGTAATTGGGGAACGAAGCACATCTACAATAGATCCCACAAGTGCTTCTTTGTTTTCTAAGTGTTCATTATTGCATGTTTGTTCATAACCCAAACCATCATTTGGTGTTGATGAATCTTCATCATCAAGTGCAAGAATAATGTCACTTGGGAGGTGATTACCATTGGTGGAAGCTATGGTAGACATGATCTTTGTCGCGTCGCGAACTCGCCCACGAACAAGATACCATCTTGGTGATTCTGAAAGGAAAGGAAGGACTAGTACAACAAAGAATATGGAAGGAATAGAAGAAGCTATATAGAGTTCACGCCATGTTTGAAAGATGTATGCAATGCTAGAAAGAAGTGCAATGCCAGATGAAAAGAAGTAGAACGTAGACATTCCAGCTATGCCACGCTTCGTGGGTCCAACTGGCTCGGAAGCTAGGACAAAGGCGCATAGGCCAACGCCACCGGAGCTGAAGCCGGTTAAGATGCGGAGGAGTACATAAGTCCAATAGTTAGGGGAGAATGCTGTTAAACAACCGAAGATAGCGTTTAAGATGCAGACTATTGTAAGAGAACCTTTCCTTCCAACAGAAGAGTCCGAGAGATGACCAAATATTCCAGCACCTAGAATAATATAAAATGTCAATATTACATTGTTAACTTGTTGTATAAGAAAAAAAATGTGTCCAATTAATGGTGTAAAAGTTTTATGTATAGTCGATATATCATTCATCAGAATTTGTTAAAGAAGAAAGATAATAGTTTCAAAAAAGAAAATTAAAGAAAACTAGGAAATTTGCTGAAATTACTTACTAACCAGTTCATGCAACAACAGAATTCGCCCAAAAAATTACTGTATTTTAGAGCATAATTATCAATGAACACATATTCGTTGTACTAGATTCTCTCTTGTATGTTTATCTCATGTTAATAAAAACATATCTTATATTAATTAAAAATTTAAATATTTATTATAATTATTATTTTTGTTTTATTATCGTTGAAATAATGAATAGAACAAGATTTGAGATATCCAATCTGTGTTGGATGACTGGAACCAAACTCTATGACACATATTTTACTGTTCATACATCAAAATTGATTAATACTGATGGCGGTTTTCGGTTATATTGTATCGGGCATATCCACTTGTTTTGTTACAAAACTTCTAAAGAAATAAAAGTAATTTAATTGTAGCAAAATATTGAAAGAGAAAGAAAATGTTTGTAATTTATGAGTTGTATAATTATTAATATATTATCTATTATTTATATTTTATTATTATTGATTTTTTAAAATATATAAATAAATAATGATTATTGATTGTATATAAATATTTATATCGATAGAGTGTAAATATCATATTCATGTTGAAAAACATATATGTATATTTAATTTTAGTGTAATTTAGTTAACTACAGCTTTAATTATAGTTAAGATATTAATGTATTATTTAGACCAGTATTGTTAAAACTGTATCGGTACCGGTTAGAGTATTGATACAGTGGTTCAACTGGTGGTTCAGTAAGTAAACCGTATACCGATTAAATTGGACATACCTACTTATATTTATATAAATAAAAACTTATAACAAAAAAAATTCCAAATAGGTAGATACTCAAATTTATAATCCATATTTATAATCTACTCAAAATTTACATAAACAAACAACTTTAAGTCTTTAACAAATTCAAAGTCTAAATTACAAAACATATATCAATCCAAAAGTATCACTTAACAATTGCAAAGTATAAATAAATGACACAATTTTACAACTCACTCTACAAAACAAATAAATTTGGAGTTTTAACATTTAATACCAAGGAGTCAAAGTTGTCTCATATCAATATTATATTTTTCCACCAAATCTTATTTTCAGACAATACTCCAAGATTATACAAATGTCACTGAGATTACGCACGAATGCTAGAAACCAAAAGGTGTAATCTAAGTATGCCTTAGAAGTAATGAGGAAGAGTTAGAAAGATGGGTCACATTGTAATAGGTTTTTAAGTTTTTAAGTTTTTTTTTCAAAAAAAAATATGTGTATAAACCGGCCGGTTTAATAAAATACTGGCCGGTTCACCAGTTTTGACCGATTTTAATACTTGGCCGGTTCAACACTTGTACCGTACTGGTTAGGAGTCCAATTTACCAGTTTTCCGGTTGAACTGGTCAGTATGAAATAGTTTTTATAACATTGATCTAGACTTTAGAATAAAATATCATAGTCAAATAAATCTAATCTTCCCAGACAAATACAACTTTTATACATTTTGGTGGTTCAGACATCACACGAGTCCCACCCCATTAGCCGTAACAAACTATTTTATTATCTTGAATCAAGTTCATGCCTATCGTGTATTCGTGTTTGTCATCATCTGTATTCTTTTCAAAATGTTATGTAAAGAATAAAAAAATAATCACCAAAATTATCCTCATCTAAGTTCACCAAAACCCCCAAAACGGAAAATGTTCACATACACTTTATATATGTTCAAAAATTAGTAAACAACCACACACAACATACTATAAATTCTTTTTGATAGATAGAAAATTTAACCTCTTTTGTATACATTACAAATCTCATATTTATCGTTGAGTGAAATGCTCATATTCCTCCATGGAACAAAAGTGTGCTACCAAAATAGGCTCAAAATAAAAAATCTCAACTTGATCTTTACAGGTTTTAAATAATAATTAAATTACTCGTTTTAAAGATACCTATTAATAGTAACAATATTTTGAACATAGAATTCATAAAAAAAATTACTTTTTTAAAGGGTTAAATTAGTGGCACGTTTCTTAAATATCTTAACTTCAGCATTGACTCCTTAATTTTATTTCATTATCAGATCAAAACAATGTTTAAACAAAAAAAATGGGACTGAAAACCATGGCTGGAGAAATAAGTTAAAAAGCTAGATTTAATATTTATATATTATTAATATAAAAATTTATAGACAATGTAATAATTAAACATCATACTTAATAGTGTCGTGATAATAATAAATACCAGAAGGAAACGAATCCGTGAACTAACCAATCATAGAGCCGGCGAAGAACAAGGCCTGTACAAGTCCAACCTTAAACCTGTCCCCGCAAATCAATCCCCACTCCGACACTGTGGAGGCTGCCGGTCCTCCAACCCACTCCCACGTCCCAGATGGGAGGCTACAGACGCTGGATGCGGCAGCGTCGCAACCCGTACCGGCAGCGCCGGGAAGGCACTTCCACTTGGGTTCACGGTCAGCAAAGATCATGACCATGGAGTGGAAAGCCTCGAGGGACCACGCAAGATTGGTGAGGACAAAGTGCTTCAGCTGCCACCGCCCGAACTCCCCGCAGTGTTTCTGCAGCATTTCGTCGATGCACATCTTTTTTGATTGCTCCTCCTCCTTCTCCGCCGGCATCAGCGGAGATCGGAGGTTGTCGGAATCAAATGACATGGTGGCAGACATTTTTAAGCGCTGTCCTCTCGATGCTCTTGAAGCTTTCGTTTCCCGTTCTGCATAGTTTGATGCAGATATTTATATTCATTTATTATTACTGTTGTCTTGAGATTAGGATGTAATATGTTATAGAATAATGATTAGAAAGAAAATAATTTATATATTATTACTCCATTATACACATTTATATTATTGATTTTTCAACAACAAAAAAAATCTAAACAAATATTACATGATAAAGTAATTATATATTAATTTTTACATTTATAATACATATATTATTATACCCAAAATCATGTCAATTAAACAATTTAATATTGATATATTAATATTACTAGTTTTTATATTTTCAATATATTATGATATGTTAATTATCACCTACTTTTAATAAAAGTAATAAGTCATGTAACTCTAACCATTCATATATATTAAATTCTTAATTGATATATTAGGAGAAAAAACTCTTAATTAAATAGGAACTAGTGATAAAAAAATGATATTTCATCTTGAACTACCTCTTCTTTACCTTAGTTATTGTTTGTTCTCAGTAGTTTTTATTTCAGTTTTCTAGTTTTTAAACTTTAGTTGTTTCGAAATAATTTACAGCAGTAATAAGATCTTATGGCCACAACTATAGAGGCGAAAAGGCTCTAATGGAAGTAGTGATGATGTTAAAACATTCATGAGAATCTAAATCTCTGCATCAAATGTATGTGGAAAAGACCTCACATGTACATAAGAGCGTGCCCAAAAGTACCAGTGTTGAAGTTGAATCATGATCCTCATGAGGTGATAAATGAGGAAGAAGGATCTCATGATAAAACTACAAAAAATGAAGAGGATGAACTTTGAGTTTTTTTTCTTCTTTTAGCTTTTATTCCTTTAGGTCCGGTTCCTAGTTTTTAGTTTAGTTTCTATTTTTAGTTTTCTGTTGGTTAAGTTAGTTAGGCCAACTTGCTGTAAATAGTTTGGTATTCTTTCTTCTTTAATCATCAAGAAATGATCAAGAAGTTATTTCAATTTTGCTTGCAATGGGATACCATATTCTTTAACATGATATCAAAGTTTCTAGCCCTGATACTCCATTCTTCCGCTGCCAAAATTCATGAAAATATCAGAAATAAAGCTTCTTCATCTTCTTCTTCAAGTTCGCAACATCATGGAGAATAGAGTCATTCAGATGCTCAATCCCCTGCAAGATCCTTGTTCTCCTTACTACATGAGCCATAATGAGAACCCAGGTGTTGTCCTTGTCTCTAAACTTCTCAAAGTTGAGAATTACCATTCCTGGTCTCGTGCGATGTGGATGTCAATCAAAACAAAGAACAAGCTTCATTTCATCGATGGATCACTCCCTAAACCTTCAGTCGAAGATCCAAACTTCAACGCGTGGGACAGATGCAACACTTTGGTTGTTTCTTGGCTAACTCAATCATTTGATGCTTTAATTGTTCAAAGCATTCTTTGGATGGACACAACTCTAGAGATTTGGCATGATTTGCGTGAAAGATACTACCATGGTGATGTGTTCATAATTGTCGAGCTTCTATGAGAGATCTATACCTACAGGCAAGGTAATCTTAGCATAACTGCTTACCATAATCATATAAAGGGGCTATGGCAGGAATTAGATAACTTTAGGCCAATTCCTGGATGTACTTGCACACACAAATGCACATGTGATCTAATACCTACCATAAAAGGATATAAAGAAAATGATGTCATTTTCTTTCTCAATGGTCTTAATGATCAATATGAAGGAGTGAGGTCATAAATTATGTTAATGGACTCGCTCCCTACTATTAACAAGGACTTCTATTTGTTAACTCAACAAGAGAGACACATCAACTCTCAACTTGGTAAGCCAAGAGTTCTAATGAATACATCCAATAATGAGAATTATGAAAATGAGATTGGGAGAGATACAAGAATCAATAGAGGAAGAGGTAGGGGAGAGGATACCAAATAGGAAGGGGCATGGGCAGATCCTCAACTGGGAGAGGAACCAAGACTTGTGTCTTCTGTCACAAAACTAGTCACACTGTTGATCAATGCTTCAAGAAATATGGATTTCCCCCTTGCAATTTCAAAAACTATGATGTTAACAACATTGGAACAAATGAAGTTCAAGCTTATAACTCTGCCTCTCAAGATCAGGAAAAGGACCAGATAGTGAGCAATAAAACCAATGGAGTAGCATCAAGAGTTAATATCACTCCCCAACAACATCAGACCCTTTTGTCCATATTGTAGCCTAGCGTCACACACAACACAAACCAATTTGCTACACATTCTGCAGATCAAAATGAAAACAATAAAGGTATGGTGAATATATTAAGTCGCAATACCAAAAATCTTGATTAGTTTCTTGATACAGGGGCAACTGATCACATATGTCACACCCTCTCACAATTTCAAACATACAAGAAAATCAATACCATTTTTGTGACATTGCCTAATGGTAGTAAGATATCTACCAATATACCAGGAAGTGTCATGTTTTCCTCTCATCTTTACTTAGTTGATGTATTGTATATTCCATGTTTTACTTACAACCTGATTTCCATATCAAAGATGATTGAAACATCTTCTTGCCAACTAACTTTCTTGAACAATTTTTGCCATATCCAGGATCTCCCATCATTGAAGATGATTGGTGTAGCTGAATTGAGGAGTGGATTATATGCTATAAGGGATCATGTGAAGACCTTACCCATCATACACAAGACAAATTCTAGTAATTCTGTTAATAGCTTCAATACCTATGATACTAATGCTTGGTATAGTAGGTTAGGGCATCCTTCCCATAATAAAATGTTAGAAATGCAGAAAACTTTTCCTACCATTTCCTGTACTAAAACTATTGATCCTTGTCACCTTTACCATTTGGCTAAACAAAGAAACATACAATATGACAATAGGATCTCTAAGTCTGCCTGCAATTTTGATTAACTTCATATGGACATATGGAGGCCCTTTGCTACTCCAAGTACTCTTGGACATAGATACTTCTTGACAATAATTGATGATAGATATATATTCATTTGGCTTTATTTTTTAAAACTCAAATCTGAGGTGCCTGGACTCATTATATATTTCATTTGCCTTATTCAAACTCAATTTAGTGTAATAGCAAAGTGTGTGAGAAATGATAATGGAAGGGAATTCTCCCTTCCTGAATTTTATGCTAGCAAAGGAATAGAGCACCAGACCAATTGTGTTGAAAACCCCCAACAAAATGGGGTGGTTGAGAGAAAAACCAACACATACTTGGTGTTGCAAGGTCTCTAATCTTTCAATACAAAATTTCTCACTATTTTTGGAACTATGTGATGACACATGCTGTTTACTTAATCAATATGCAATCAAGTAGGTATCTATCAAATAAGAGCCCCTTTTATGTCTTGTATGATAAATTCCCTAGAATCATGAACCTAAAAGTCTTTGGATGCCTATGCTATGTCACCACTATCACTTCTCACAGAAAGAAATTAGACCCTAGATCAAGAAGAGGTGTTTACTTACGGACAAAAGGGGGGTAAAAGGACATTTGATTTTGAACACCAAGACTCATGAGATTTTTGTCTCTAGGAATGTCTCATTTTATGAGCATGTTTTCCCTTTTGAGGGAACTAATGATACTGACCAGGATCCCAAATTGATCTTTCTTAACAATCTTGATTCTGATTTAGGGTATTTTGAAACTATCAACAAAGAATCAATCACACACCATCCTCAAGATCATATTCAGTCTAATGAGACTTGTGAGAATATAACAAGTGATCCTGGTTTTAATACTCAGCCTACTGACACTTCCAATGAGGACATTACTATTCCTAGTGACTCCAATAACCTTAGAAAATCTGTTAGAAATAGGGATAGACCTCAATATTTGCAAGACTACCATTGCAGCCTAATTGCTTCCACTTCTCATTCAACCTCATCAAAGTCTTCAAAGGAAAGGTATCCCATATGCAATAGTATATCTTATGAACATTTATCTTTGGCACACAAACATTTCTCTCTTAGTATATCTTCTAATGTTGAACCTAAAACTTATAATGATGCCATCAAACACACTTGCTAGAAAAATGCTATTCAGCAAGAATTAAGAGCTCTTGATCAAAATAACACTTGAATATTAACCGCTTTACCTAGTAATAAAAGAGAAATAGGATGCAAATAGGTTTTCAAGCTAAAGTATAGATCAGATGAATCTATTGAGAGGCAAAACTTGTTTGTAAGAACGAGGTTGCAACTAGGGGGGGGGTGAATTAGTTGACTTAAAAATTATGGCCACATTTTCTGCAAAATCAAGAGTTAACGTGCAGCGGAAAATATATGCAGAAAAATAATTAAGATAAAATGAAAGAGATAAAGGAGAAGAGAATACACAGTGATTTTTATACTGGTTCACCTTATAGTTCATCGAAGGCTACGTCTAGTACTCTTGCATCACAAGAGATTTCTTCACTAAGAATTATGAGTTGTAATTACAATATCTCACCCCAAGATTTCTATGTACCTTACACACTTCCTAATTCTTATTCACTCTTGGAAAATACCTTTCCAAGTGATTCTAATCCCCTTTCTTTTCACACCCCGTGAAAGAAAGTATTCTGCAACAATATTGAAGAATGTACAACAATGGCAGATTGCCTTTACAAGTATGAAAGTAGTATAACTTGCAATCCAATCAACTCTTTATGTATACCAAGTAATAATGCTCTTTGGAAAACTTTGAAACACTTCTAAGCAACTTCAGAACTTAGAATGTTTTGAGTGCAAGTTGCAAAGAGTGTAGAGAAATATTTCAGAATAAGTTTAAGAGCTTTTGGAAATTGTATAAGAGTTGTGTGTTGTTGTATATTTGTGTTGTGAGAGTTAGAGCCTTTATATAGACTTTCCAAACACCCATGGTGCCTTTCTGAAAGTGTAGGAGTTGTTTGAAGTGAAGAGATTTCGTTTGGAATGAAAACATTTCATTTTGAAATATTTTGAAATATGAAATCTGATGCAACAGCTCTCAGTAATCGATTACTGAAAGTGGGTAATCGATTACCTAAACTCTCTGTCCACTGTTCTTTTAAAAACGAATTAGAGTAATCGGTTACACCATTTGGGTAATCGATTACTCAACCTTTTCAAAACTGGTAATATGTTACTCAAAGGCAGTAATGGATTACTCTGAATAGTTTTAAGTTGGATAACTCTTTTCTCACACATGTAACCTGTTACTTAGATGAAGTAACCCGTTACACACTATTTTTGAAAATTATTTTAAGTATTTTAAAATGCTTCAACTTTCTTTAAAAATAGTTTGAGCATTACTACTTTGTATATTTAAGAGTTTTAGGATAGAAGTACCTATAGAGACTTAATCTAATTATCTTGAAGCTTTAATCTTCTTTGTCTTCATAAGTATTCTTCCTTTTCTTCTTTTTGGTGATGTTGGTGTCTTCATCAAAACTGTGTCAAGGTCAGGAGCAAAGATCTTCTTCACATTGTTTCCAATGGATTTACCCAAACTAAGGGAGTGGACTATATGGAAACCTTTAGCCTAGTGGTCAAGATGACCACCATCAGGGCAATCCTTGCTTTGGCTTCAGCCAACAAATGGCACTTACATCAATTAGATGTCAACACAACCTTCCTTCATGGTGAATTGAAGGAAGATTTTTACATGAAGGTTCCTCAAGGACTAACAGTTGACAATCCCAACCTTGTGTGCAAGCTTGAGAAATCACTCTATGGGCTTAAACAAGCCAGTAGGCAATGGCATGCCAAGTTGACAGGTTTTGTCCTACAAACAGGTTATGGAAAATCTTTTGCTGATCAATCTCTGTTTATTAAGTCCACTGAATTCAGTTTTACATCTATACTTGTATACATTGATGATCTTGTTTTAGCAGAGAATAGCGTAATTGAGATTAATAGAATCAAGCACTTGCTTGATGATGAATTTAGCATAAAGGACCTTGGACAATTGAAGTACTATCTAGGGATGGAGATTGCTAGGTCCAATAAAGGAATTTCCTTATATCAATGGAAGTACACCCTTGATCTACTTGAAGAAACTGGTACATTGGCTTGCAAGCCCTACTCTACCCCAATGGAATATACAAGAAAGTTAATCTGCATAGAAAATGGAGTCCCTCTGGATGATCCAACCACTTACAGAAGGCTAATGGGTAAACTTCTCTACCTAACTCATACTAGGCCAGATTATAGTTTTTGTGTTGGTCATTTAAGCCAATTTGTCTCCAAGCCTACTAACCTCCACTGCGGAGGAGCCAAGAGAGTACGAAGATACCTCAAAGGTTCAATCAGTGATGGAGTATTCTTTCCTGCAGATTCTGATTTCAAGATAAAAGGATATACTGATTCAGATTAGGCAGGATGCCCTGACTCTAGAAAATATGTTTCAGGATATTGCTTTTATCTTGGAAATGCCCTTATCTCATGGAAAAGCAAGAAGCATCAAGTCGTGGCAGATCCTCTACTGAGGCCAAATACAGGGCAATAGCTTTGGCCACATTTGAGGCTCAGTGGCTTGTTTACCTCATGAAGAAGTTGAAGATTGTTCATCCAAAACCAATTGTCTTGTTTTGTGACAATGAATCTTCCATTCACATAGCTTCAAATCCTAGCTTCCATGAGAGAACCAAGCATATCGAAGTTGACTGTCACTCTGTGAGGGAGAAGATACAATCATGCCTTATTCACCTACTCTCCATTCCAAGTTCTTCTCAAACAGCAGACATACTAACCAAGGCTTTGTCTCCCTCTCTTTTCCAGAAGCTTCACTCCAAGCTTGGAATGTTAAACATACACATTCCAGCTTGTGGGGGCTGTTGAAGTTGAATCATGATCCTCATGGGGTGATTAATGAAGAAGAAGGATCATGATAAAACTACAAAAAGTGAAGATGATGAACTTTGAGTTTTTGTTTTTTTTTCTTCTTTTGGGCTTTTATTCCTTTAGGCCTAGTTCCTAGTTTTTACTTCAATTTCTATTTCTAGTTTTCTGTTGGTTAAGTTAGTTAGGCCAACTTACTATAAATATTTTTGTATTCTTTCTTCTTTAATCATCAAGAAATAACATCAAGAAAGGATCAAGAAGTTATTTTAGTTTTGCTTACAATGGGATACTATGTTTTTTAACAACCAGTTGTATGCGCTTGGGCGCAGAAAAAACACACCAGGTTTCTTTCCAAAAGAATCACATTCAAGCGCTAGTTAAGTAGTGGTGCCCAAGCGTGATCATTCAGTAAATCTGCCCCAAGGAGTCTCGCTCCTCTTCATTATGGAGAGGGCAATACATACCTAAGATTATAACAAATGGCAAAAATAATATTTCAACGGTTCAGATTTTTGTTTTTTTCTAAATTAAATATTTTAAAATAAATAATCTCTCTCACATTCCCAGTACGGGAGAGTAATTCATTTCCGCCCCAAGAGCCTAGCACAACCTATATTCTCGTTTGCACCCATGAGTGCCAAGTTTTTCCAACTTGTGCTCTCAATGCTATTAGAAAGTGATATTTCATTGAGAAATATGTATTAAAAATATATGAGTTTTATATATTGTTATTGTATTATTCATCATTCATATATAATTATTATTGACCCTTCAAAAAAGTAATTCAAATAAATGAGAGATGATGTGGTAACTGTTATCAATTTTTACATTGACAATACATATATGTTACACTCTATTTTATTTATTAATGATGGATTTGTAAATATATTAATTTCTTATTGATAACATGATTTATTGGAGGATTTAGTAGGAGAGTATATGATTAGTCATTTCCTATTACTTATGTTATTTTCTACTACTTATGTGTCCTAATCTTATTAAAGAGGGTCGACTAATTAAGAAAAAAATTGTAAAAACAGAAAATAATTTATTTTTATTACTTGATGAAATATGATTCGCTTGAGACATGAGGACACGAATTTTTTATGACATGTGATCCTTGTTCTATATATCATATCTATCCCCATTATGGGTATAGCAAATGGACTATTTTGGATGTAGATCCTAATAGATGGAAAATCATCTATTAATCCATTTAAATCATATTTTAAATTATTCAATATATCTATATCCAAATTTAGTGGATGAATTCTAATCATATTTCAAATTATGAAATATTTATGTAAATAAAACACGATTATGCATGTGTGATGCTCTCTTTCACTATATTATTTGTAGGGACACACTATAGTTATTTGATAGCCATTAAATTAATAACATATTTGTGTTGTATGATAACATAAAATATTAATCTTGTACCATTATAAAATAAAATAGCATCTTTTCTAGTCACAAGTATCTTCATTTGGAGTAATTAATAACATTTACATTAGAATGAGGATAAATCTCACACTGTATTTTCTCTATACGCCACACTCCAATATAGAGTTTTTCTTTAAAAGAAGAGTAATGTTATATCTTCCAACTATATTCTTCTATTAATCTTTTTATCTATAAAAAAGTGACACATGTCAATGATAAGTTAATCATTAATAAATAAAGTATTATATTATGACATATGTCACTTAGTTGTAGTGGAAAGAGATTTAGTAGAAGAATATATCATTTTCCTTAAGAAAAACATTCATGTATTTCGTAGACCAACCACCATTACATTATAAACATGGATTCAGTAATACTTACATTCAACCATTATAAAATATATATGCTTATTGGATGTGCATTATTTACCATTTACTTGGATTAATTTTTAAATAAGAATTAAGGAATGTTGATTTATGAGTAATGAAGGATATGTTGATGATTTAAAACATTTTAATTACATTGTTAATAAACTCTTTTGGTGATAAGGCAGAATTTAGAATTTAATAGATATTCATTAACAATATAACACAACATCCCCATATATTGCTGTATACTACTTTTAGACAAATGAAAATTAACTAAATTTGAATTTTATTTTCAAACTTTGTATACAGTTAGGAATCAATTCTTTTAAAGTGGGTTTAACATCTTTTAACTCCTTATTTACCTGTTTGTGGTTATAACAACATCTCAAAGTAGTGCATGAGGTTAGAATTGAGATCAGTTCCTCCTCCAATACTAAAATGTGAGGAGAATAAAAGATTTATAATTATTTAATTAAAAAATAAATAAAAAATTAGATCTTTAAAAATTTATTTGTACCACAAATCAACATCTCTATCCAATATTGGAAAAGGTTTGGACTCATGAGGTTATTGCATGTATGTGAAATAATATTTTTAAAAGTTCTAGAAGTCTAAAGATCAATCCAAAGTTGTGGCATTTGGTTGTTACTATTAGAAATCAACTAGCAAGAATTTTTTTTTGTCTATTTCATTCAATAAATGAATTGAATTGATTGAATTACAAAAAAAAAATTATTAACTTATTATATAGAAAATACAATAGCCTTAACCTCTAACTCTTGGCAAACTAACTAATCTATTTTACATATATTTTAATCATGAAAATTGTGTAAAGGGGCAAAGAGTTTAAACTAATTACTAGCCCAATACAATATTAACTCAAAATATCAAAATATTTCAACACACATCCTCAAGTTAGAGAATAAATGTTAACAACTTCCAGCTTGGATAAAGATAATTGAACCAAGAAGGATCCAAAGCCTTTTGTTAAAACAATTGCAACTTAATCAACATAGTATAATCCAAAATTCATTCAAGAAACATATCTCGAGCTTTCTTGGTTTTCTATAATTTGATATCCACTTCTCTAATCCTTCCAGAACCCCAAACTCCAATTATTTCACTTTGTTTCCAATAGCATTTACCGCCTCAAGAACCCTATTTTCCTCGATAAGCATGCCACACTTTAGTGCAAAAGAATGAGAAATAACACAATTTCCAAAATATATTGAAGTATTAGAAATCCAAAATGGTTTCTACAATCCACACCGAATGCGAAGTTATAAACTTATCACTATTTTCAGGACATATAGTTAAATTATCACTATTTTTAGGACATATAGTTAAACAGAAAATCACGTATGCACTAATAATATATGAATTTTATATATTATCATTATATCATTTATCATTTATATTTAATTATTTACTTTTAAAAAAATAATTCAAATGAATGGTGAATGATGTAATATTTGTGTGTAAATCTTTACATTGATAGTTATTTGAATAGAAAAAATTTCAAGAGATAGAATAATTCTTCAATATATAGCACATTAAACTAGCAAGATTGTGCAAAGAGAATTAATAGAAGAAATAGAAGAATTCTTAGAAATTTTTTTAATTGAAAGTGAAAGTAATGACATTGTTAATAAAAAACCAACACAATAGAAAAAGATCAACTGAGATCAAATTATATTATTGCTCAAGAATACCATCTTGGTTTCTTTGCTAAAGAATGAGAGAAATTTATAATATGATGAAATATGAACAATATTTTTTTAAGAATATCATATTGATTTCTTGGTCAAAGAACGAAAAAATCTAGAATATGATGAAATATGAATAACCCGTTCAAGCATAACATGAGAAGAATATGATGAAGTATGAATAATATTTGCTTTAAATAACAAGAGAATCATATGATGAAATATGAGCAACTTTTCTTTTAAGAATAACAAGATATAAGAATATCATAAACTATGAACAATTTTTGCTTTAAAGTAACAAGAGAATAATATGATGAAATATGGACATATTTACGTCAAGAATATCAAGAATAATTGAGAGAAATAGAGAATGTGAAAATTGTAAAAAATAATAATAAAGAAATAGAGAAGATAAAAAAAAACTTTTTCAAGAAGGTGGCTAGATAGGGAGTGATGATGGAATCATGTAGAGAAAGAAATAGATGATCCAAGAAATGAAGAAATTGTGAAATAGGATTGATGATGTTGCTTTCTGCCATGGCCATGGAATCTTGAACACGATCAAGTTGGCTATGGAAAGCTTAATGGATAAACAACACACAATGAAAGACATAATTACATTGTTCTAATATGATATTAGAAATCAATGAGTAAACATTCAAGAAAACAATTCTCTATTTTATTCCTTGAATGAATTGAATTTATTGAAATACAAAGAAATTACTAACATATTATATAAAAAATACAATAGATTTATTATTACCTAACTAATCTATTTCACATATTTTTAATCATAAAAATTATGTAAAAGGATAAGTGAGTTTAAACTAATTACTAAACCAATATAATATTAACCCAATATACTAAAATATATCGATATATCATACAATTTCAACAAAATTAAAGGAAAACTTTATAGCAAGAGGAATAGTTGTCATCATGCTTGGTTGTATTTTTTTAATGCAGTTGCTTAAAACGTGCACTAGATTTTTCTTTGTCGCATGGCATTTTGCCACATATTTTTGTTTTGGTGTGATGTTCATAATCATGTATTCACGTGATGTAGGCCAATATTGGACAAGATTTTTCTTCCTTTTATAGAAACGTGGCTTTGTTTAGAGATGGATCTTTTGATGCTATAGCGGTGTTACATTTAATAAAAATGTGATGAGGTATTTTTATCTGACCGGTGTGCGAGCTCTTTGATTTTTTGTAGAGTGTGTTAATGGTATTATGAGTAGCAATTGCACTCTCATTAAATATGTCGTTTGCTTATAATTTCTTTTTGATAATTTTGATGTTTGCATTTATCCTTTGTAGTGATAGTAATATGGCATCTCTTGAAAAGAATCATTTTGGATTGACAAATTATTATTTTTACATTTTTATTTAAAGATAAAAGTATTGTATTGTTATATCTAAATAGGGATGGTAACGGACACATGTGGGTGTGGGTAGTGCTTTCTCGTGTCCAAACCCGCAATATTTGCGGGTACCCGTATGGGTAGTGGGTATTTGCGGATATCTATTGAGTTTTTAATTTTAATTATATATTTATATAATTTGTAATAATCAATATTTAAAAATAATTGTTACATGAGTAATATGATATTTATATGATAAATTTATGATCATAGTCAAATATGCGTAATTTATTATGAAATAATAATAAAGTATATGATATATAATCTTAAAATAATAATAAATTATATAAAAATTTAACTAAAAATTAAATATATACATTTATGGGTATCCTCATAAACTATTATTGTGGGTACCCGTTGTGGGAATTTCTACAGATACCTATGGTTGAATTTTTTTGTCATCTCTATATCTAAAGGATAAAAATATTATCTCCTTTAATTTTTTTTTTGAAATCTTTCATTCACTTACCTCTCTAGAGGGGATTCTAAGATATCTCATGTCTTGCCATAAGAGCAGTGTCTATTTCTATATGCAGGAATGGTTTAATAGCCTCCCTACCTTCCCCTTATGATGTAATATCTGGTTTATTTTAAAGAAAATTCCTTTTCATTTCATAAAGTTAAATCATAACCACGAACTTTAATCTTAAGATATATTATTCTAGTTGTCCATAATAACCAAGTATTTTCACATTTCCATATTACCACTATTTTAAATTGTTGTTGTGATTGCCAATCATGGTTATTATAATTGTGGTTATTTGTGGTTATTGTAATATAGTTGTAATCATTACAATGCAATTATTTTTGGATTAAAAAATATTTTTGAATTTGATTTAGTTTGATGCATCTTAATGGGGCTGAAATGCACTATAATATGATTATGTTGTAACCCAATACGACCATATTATTGTGATTTGATGTCATATTATAATTATATTGTGATATGAATACGGTGGTGACGGCAACATATATGATTATGGCCCTTGATGCTGTCCTGAATTTGAATCATCCCATATGACTATGAACTACAGTCCAAATACTCGTGTATATATCCACCTTATGGTGGGGAATATGTATACAGTTACAGGATTAAATCTTAGTGGCTGCAAATGATGATATTATTTGTGTGGTCCTGGGGACTTCATTTCCTGCACTTTTTGGAAGAGAATCTTTCTTGTCAATACAGTGTAGATATTTTATGTCAAAAAATAACAAGGAGAAGAAATGTCACTAAAAATATATATTTTCAATCGAAGAATATTATCTAGTACAAACTTCCTTTTATAAATATTGTTAAGATTGTTCTGTAACAATAGATGAGGGACTGCTGAGCAAAGAAACACCGCGTATACTTTACTTTATCAATTAGGATTGAAAACATATTATATCAATTAAAATATTTAAATATTTATTACTTTTTTTATTTTTCTTTTAATATTATTGATGCGAAATATGATTTAGAACATATCATTTGAGAAAACAAATCTTTGTGAGTTTTTATTCAATTTTAGTTATATAAGAGCAAGGCTAATCTTCAAGTTAGATAATAAAATTTTTTCCACAACTTGATAATACTTTAAAACACAACTAAAATTTTGTTAGAATTGACTTATGAAAAATAACATCTCATCCCCATAGGCGTTCTCCCTTTATCAGTTGTATCCAACAACTATACTTTTGTGTTTCACTTCATACATCTCATTTATCTAATTCATAAATATTTTGTCGACCGAAACATTTAGTTGACACTTGTTCTGAAGTTAGCCTATTTGTTAAGCTTATGAGAGAAGAGTCCCTAATAGACACAATAGGTTTATTTGAGGACTAATTGATAATAGTATAACATCACTCATGGTATTATTGGACATTTCTTTAGATAAAGTAAACACTTCTCATTCACTATAAATTGATAATGTTAGAAGAATGGTTGATCTTTAATCTCTCTAAATATCTCATGTTCTATAAAAATATTGACTTGAGCATCGAAATTTCATTTTAAGTACTCACTCACAACAATACAAAATCATTTCTCAGCCGGATTCAAGTTCAGACCATCCAGTCATGTCATCTTATCCCTGACACAAGCAAAAAAAAAGGAAGAAGTGAAACACATATGCTTCACTTGGTTGTTAAAAGTAAGAAGAGAGAAATAGATGAGAAAGAGAGTGGGGAGTGAGAAAAATAGGATAAATATAGTAGATTTTTGTAATATTTGATACAAGAGAAGAAAGAAAGAAAATGAAGAGAAATAAATATTTTATTCTCTTATTCTTTTGTTTGGTTGAATAGAAATTGGCAAGAGAAAGATAATGTTATACTTCCAAGGACAAGAATATCCCTGAATAAAAAAGAGAGCAATTTATTTATTTATTATTATTTAAATATAAATATTATAATTTTAAATTATAAATTTTATAATATATACTTTGTGATAATTTCAATTGTTTTTTTTCTTTTTTTATATCTAAAAGAGTTTTTATGTATTATTGTAGTATTTAAACCAACAAGTAGAGAAAATATTAAAATGTATATTTGACATTTTATACAAAATCATTATTCACTCATTACTTTTTCTCCAAATTAGAAAAAAAATAATCTATGGTGGATCTCACACCACTACGCTAGAATTTGTATTTAACAACACTCATTCAACAATACTTATATGTTGAACGCTATTAAATGTAAGGCAGAAGAGAATTAACAATATTTATTTAAGCAAATGCTGCTAAATGTGTTATTTTTAACAACGCTTTTTGAAGAAAGCGCTGTTAAAGACCATACTTCATATATTTAACAACATTTCTTCAATAAGCGTTGTTAAAAGTGTTATCTTTAATATCGCTTATTGAAGAAAACACTGTTAAAAGTGTTATATTTAACGGCGTTTATTAAAATAAACACTATTAAATGTCATACTTCATATATTTAACAACACTTTTTCGATAAGCGCTATTAAAGCACAACACTTCTTCAATAAACACTGTTAAACGCTTCTTTTAGTGAGCGAGAATCTTTTCAAATTCAAAAACAAAACCACACACAATAATACATATCACTCAGTTTATTATTTCTCTTACATTTCTTCTTCTCCATAAGTTACATTTTTTTCTCTATTGTTTTTAGTTTCTCTCTTCAAACAAGTTATCGATTTTTGGTTGTTCTCTTCTTCAAGCATAATGTAAATCGTTATCCTATTTTTACTCATTTATTTTTCTCTTCACTTATAGTGTGATATTTATTTGTTGTGAAGTTATGCATCTATTGTGAAGTTATCGATTTTTGGTTTATCTCTTCAAGCATAAGGTAAATCATTATCTTATTTTAGCTCATTTATTTCTCTCTTCACTAATAGTTTGATCTTTATTTGTTGTGAAGTTATGCAACTATGGTGTTCTAGGTTTTTGGCTATGCTGAGCATTAGAGGAGAAATAATGAACAATTTGCATAAGATCTCATTACTCATATGTTATTTTATAATAATATTGGAATATGTTATGGTTGAATGTAGTTGAAGTTGTTGGTAATTTAACAAATCTATTGTAAATGTAGTGGAGTTGGACATGCTTGTCATGTGTTTGATAGAATCTGTGGGAGATATATTGTCTTATTTAGAAAGTAGACATTTAATAGCGTTGGCTTCAGTGAACGCTATTAAATGTCTACTTTCTACAGTGCTACAAAAAACGCAGTTGAATATAAGCGCTGTTAAATGACAATTTTAAGCGCAGTTGTTTTTCTATTCTGGCGTAGTGCACATTTTTTCTCCTCTCATCACTTTGTCTCTTCACAACCAAAGAGAAAAAATCTCTCATTTCTCTTCAATCTCTCTCACACTCATTTCTCTCTAATCTCTTATATATGGCACTTCTTTTAGATAAGTAAAACAAAATTTAGCCAATTATGGCAACTTGTGGGTAAAGCAAAATTAATGTTTCATTCATAAAATTGACGTTGAAAGTGAGGGAAGACGTGTTGATATTTTTATGAGACCACAATGAGGCATATTCCTTTTATATTCCATGTCATCATATATAATAATTAAGAGTATAACTCTTCTACGTTATTGGGGAGTCTAGAATTAGAATATGGGGAGAAATAATATATTTTAAATTTCTTTATTGAAAAATAACTTCAAATCATAGTTGTTAAAGATTTTTTTGTCATGTGTCGTGTTTGGAACAATTGAGCAATAAAATAGTTAAAGAGAATAGAGATAAGAGATAATAACAAAAATAATTTGGTAACAAGGTTCTACATGTATTAGATAATAAAGATTTGTGTTTGTGACTATTGTTCTCTTTGTCTTGTTACATTAGGTTTATATAACACATAAATACAACATAACACATAATTATATAGTTCTCTACCCCAACTCCTTTACATCAGCCCAAACCCATAACTTAAATTACTGTTATCAAGAGAATAGGTCTGATCCATTTGCAATGAGCCATTGTACAACAATCTCCACCTTAGAGAATATCAACAATCTCCATCTTCCACCATTGGGTTGGGGACGATCTACAGTCCAACATCATTGAATGTTCAACAAGCTCAGACAATGCCTAAACTTGCCTACGGTAACCGACTTGGTTAACATATAAGCTACATTTTGTGAAGTGTGAACCTTATGCAATAGTATCTACCCACAAGCTACCAACTTTCTAGTTTTGTGAAATCTTACATCAATATGCTTGGTCCTAACATGACACATATAGTTCTTTGCCAAGAGGATAACACTCTGGCTGTCATAATACAATAAAACTCCATATTTCTCAACGCCTAATTTATTTACCAACCTCATAAGCTATAAGGCTTCCTTAAAAGCTTCACCAGCTGTCATGTATTCTGCTTCATTTGTAGACATTAGAACGACACACTGAATTGATGATCTTCACATAATTGCACATCTGCAAGGGTGAAGACAAACCCTATTGTGGACATTCTACCATCCAAGTCTCCTTCATAGTCTGAATCAACATAACCAACAATTGTAGGCATACTTTGTTGGTTGTCAAATATGATACTAAGACTTGTAGTCCCTTCAAATATTTCCAACATAGCTTTAGCATTGCGCAATCAAATATCTCTAAGATCTTCCCAACATAGCTTTGCTAGGAGAGGCATAATTTTCTAGCTCACACGTCCATGTAAATATCCATCAAAAGAATCATCCTAGCAACCCCTAAATCTTTCATGTCAAACTATTTGCCCAACATGGTTTTCAACTTATCGATATCACTCAAATGATTAGCAACAATCAACATATCATCCACATAAACCAAGTGTCTTTGTCCAGATGTATTGAACCCTTCTGGTTGTGTAATGTAAATTTTCTCCCGTAGTTCACCATGGAGAAAGTTAGTCTTCACATCCATTTTTTCTAAGTGCATATCTCGGTTGGCTACCAAGGCAATCACAATCTCGATAGAAGTATGTTTCACCACTGGGGAAAAAATATCATTATATTCAACCTCCTTCTGTTGTATATACCTTTTTGCTAAGGGATGAGTCCGAAAATTTTCTCCTCCTTTTTTTGATACTACTAGTGTCCTCTTATAAACTCAATTGCACCCAACTGCATGCTTTTCTATGGGCATGGGACAAGCTCCCAATTTGGTTCTTGTATAAACACTTCATCTCCTCTATCATGGCTATCATCCATTTTTCTTTCTCCTGGCTATTTATAGCCTCTTGAAAGCTACATGGATCCCTTAACTGATATGGAGAGCAACTGAAGTCATACTTCTCTTGAGGTTTGGTATGACGCTTATAATTATCTTTGGCAAGTAGATACTCTTGCACATCTAAACTCTTCGCATGAGAATCATTGACTTGAACTAGTGCATGGTTCCTTGCCTTTATTCACTTGAACTGTTTCATTGCTCACTGAAATCGTATTTGATCCTAATTTCTCTCCATTTGGATTGGGTGCATCTGTCAAAACTGACTATTTCAACATGACATCTTTATCAAACATATCACTTTTCCAGAAATTGGATCCCATAAATTGAACTCATTCACACTTTTGATATATCCAATGAAGATACACTCTTTTACTTGGTGTCAAGTTTAGACCATTCATCACTAGGTTGATCTGGATAATCAAATATACGCAAATTATTGTAATTGACTATGTTACCTGTGCATATTTCATCTACATCTTTACCATCCAATGAAGCTCATGGTGATCTATTGATGACATAACATGTCATACTAAGTGCATCTGCTCAAATGCCTTTGGAAAGTCCAACATTCACTCTCTTACATCTAGCCATCTCTTTAGTAGTTTTGTTCATCCTCTCTACAACATCATTTTGCTTAGGAGTCTTCTTCAATGAAAAGTGCATAAGAATGCCAATTTCCTCAAAGAATTTATGGAATTGTGAGTCTTTGTACTCCATACCATTGTCTGACCTCAGACATTTAATTTTTCTATCAGTCTGGTTCTCTACTTCTGTCTTTCAAGCCTTGAACTTTGCAAAAACTTCAGACTTACGCTTCAGAAAATATACCCAGACTTTGCAAGAAAAATTATCAATGAATGTAACAAAATACTTAGAACCTCCTAGGGATGTTGAACGATTTGGTCCCAACACACCAGTGTAGACATAATCTAGAATGCATCATGCTGTGTGTTGGTTAGTCTTGAAACTAACTCAAATATGTCTCTAAAACATACAATACTTGCAAAAATATAACTTGCATTTGCTGACTTACCTCAATAGTCCTATCTTGTATAGTTCTATCATATCAAACACACTAATATGACCCAAACACATGTGCCATAATTTTGTAGCATCTTAGTATAAATTTACTGAAATCTCTTCAGCCGCTCCAACAACTCCACCTATAATTGTACTTCCTAACAACTTGTGAGTGTTTTCAATAGTCCTCTTGCACGTTATCACAGTCATAGCATCTTTGCATACTCTTAGAATATTATGCCCCTATCAACTCTATATCTAAATACTTTGACATGCAATGTCCCCAAAGAGAAATCAATTTCTTTTTGAAATCTGGCATGTGTTTAATCTCATATATTGTCTTCACTACACTTTTATTCATCACAATTCTGATTTTACTCATTCCAATAATTGCACATGCTTTATTATTTCTAAGATATATGAAACCAAAATTGTATGCCATGTATGTGGTGAACCATTCTATGTTTGACGTCCTGTGGCAGGAGCAACCAGTGTCAAGTATCCACATATCTACACTATGATTTAATGACACTAATGGTAGATCACTTTCACTATTGTAATCAAAGTCATCTTTCTATGCCACATTTCCATATGTAGATGCTCCATCTTTCTTCATTAACTTGATATGATGACTCCATTCATTGGGACAATCCTTTTTGTAATGTCCAGTCTGTTTATACTTAAAGCACTCTACCAGTGTTCTGCCCCTAAAGTTTGATCTTTTCCCTTTGACAAGACCTCATCTGCCTTGTCTCTTCCCCATGCTTGACTTCGTGTATGTCAACCCAAATCTTATTTTTTATGATATGGAGTGTACCATTTTTGTTTTATATTTTATAAAAAAATAACAATTTAATATAAGTAATGCAACAACAGATTGAAGATGATTAATAAAATAATAAAATAAACATATTTTAGTTGATATGATAAACACAAAGGTTCTGCAAATATGATCTTCTTAGATTGAAGAAGAGAAAATAGAAGTAAGAAACTATGCAAAAAATTAACGATATATTGAAGGAAAAGAATAAAAATAATATGATGTAAACCAGCCTAGGACAACCTTTGATGCAATGGTCAAGTTAAGACAAGAAGGTCCTACGACTAGGGGTAAGGCCAAATCAGGACAACTCAAGCTCACCAAACACACCATTGACCCTGAAGATCATATGGAGGAAGGGCATTTATGTCCTTAGTTTATAAGTGTTTATTTTTCACAATAAATGAGACTTATATCTCACGGGTAATTTAGGATTTATTTTAAGCATTTTTTATTTTGCAAATAAATTAATGTAATTGAGGTTGAGAGGTTATTTAATTAATCTCATGTACAATGGTCCATTATTGGCCAAGTAAATGACCTAGACATAGAAAGTGGTTCATTGGTGGCCAACTTGGTCAAGCCAGCCTGACTAGGCGTTGGGCACATGACATAAGTCGTTGGGCGCAGGTGCACAAAAAACCTAGCCATGATTCAAGTTCTTAAGATTGGCTCGATCAAATGGAAGATTGTCTTGGTTAACTTGGATTGCACTTTATTCAGATTCAAAATGAGGAGCATGGGACAAGATGGATCGGTGAAACTGTGATCAAATTAAAGATTACTCATTCAACTTCAAATCTGACATTGCACAACAAGAATCTCGGTCAAAGAGGCTAACAACCACAAATATATCGGCCAAGATGGATCCATACTATTTAAAATTCAATTTGAGGAGCGGGATAAAAATATGACCCGACAAAACTCTTGTCAAATTGAAGATGGTCTATTTAAATTCAAATCTAATGCATGTACCAAGATTTTTGGATGGGCATATTTGGCTAAGAGTATCCAAATTGAATTTTTCCACCTCTTTTTCGAAATTCCACCTGAGAAACTATCTCACATTATCTACAAGGAGTTCAGATTGGAATTTTGGCCCATGAAAATATTCAAATAGATTTGTGCAAGAGATTTGGAATACTCCTAATTTCTATCCATGTTCAAATTTGCACAATTCAAATTGAGATGGCACTCAAATTCAGTTAGGCCAAAATCAAGGAAGTCAAGTCAAGATAATGAGAAGATAAAGGGGAAATTAAAACCACTTCAAATTCGGTTCATGAATTGAAGATTCAAAT
Organism: Lupinus angustifolius; assembly: GCF_001865875.1. Lineage (NCBI taxonomy): Eukaryota > Viridiplantae > Streptophyta > Magnoliopsida > Fabales > Fabaceae > Lupinus > Lupinus angustifolius. The sequence continues at coordinate 25,315 of NW_017717930.1, forward strand.
TGCTTGCGCACCAAATTTGGCAACCCTAAATCAAGGACTTCAAATCTCATTTGAGCATGTAACTACATCAAACTTGGCATGGTCAATTTTCTAGAAAATCTCGGCCAAAGACAGAGAATTCGTCCACTCCATTTTGAAAGTCAAATCATGGATTTTACCACCCTTAGGACTTAGTCTTTTATTTTGAATTGTTGAAATTTAACTTAGGCAATTTTCGTGGAGCCCTTTTTGGCTACTGCTCTATATGTAAGTGAATTTGATAATGAATAAAAAAAATTGATTTCAATAAAAAAAAAGTTTGATATATTAAAATTTTGATTGTCTTTAGTTGAGTTAAGACTCCTAAGCTATCTTAGTTGTGGCCACTCTATTGTTCTTATCAAGCATCCTTGCTTGTGGCGAACCTTCCTAGGCTTAACAAGCTACCCTTGCTTGTGGCGCCCCACCATTTCATTCCTTTTCCATTTCACAAGTGCCTCATCTACATACACCAAATTCCCCTAAAACCTATCCAATCTATGAACATAAACCCTAAGCCTATAAACTTGGCCTAATTGTGACCTAACCTAAATAATTGACCCAGACTGTGACCAAAAATCATCACTTGACCCACATACACCTAACCCGTGACTTAGCCTACACACTTGGCCTAACCATGACCAAAACGGCACACCTAACCTAATTTATGACATTAAACAAACCTAGCCTAAACACACCCCACCCAACCGAGCCATACACATAATTTACCTAGCCAAAACCTAGTCACCTAACCAAATCGTGACCCATATACATTGTTTTATCATATTCAAGCTAAAAAATAATCGGAAACAAGGCACCCGAAGAAGGGTGTCATCAAGTGGTCATCAAAGCTAGTTTTTAGCTAGAAAGCCATTCAACCAACTAAAAGATGTCTAGTTTGGAGAGGAGTCCAACAATGTCACCTAGGTCAACTTCCCTGACTGTGGCATTATAAAACATGGTGAATGCTCAATTCTAGACACTCCAAAGACAATTGGAGGATATGAGGATTTATTATGATAGGAAATTTGATGAGTAATCAAATGGCCCTGAAAGAAGTAGAAGATAAATGCCTAGGGAAGGTAGGCAAGAGGATAGAAGTGAGAGGAGGAGAAGGCATAAAGAACACATTCATGGAGAAAGAAGGCTTTGAGGAGATCTAGATGGGTGAAGATCAAAGTCTTTGGGGATGAGTGATCTGGAGGTTTATTTGGAGTCGGAATTAAAGATGGAACAAGTCTTTGATTGCCACCACTATTCTAAGGAGAAAATGGTGAATATGGATGGTCTTGAATTCAAGGAGTATGCCATGGTATGGTGGAATCAATTCCAGAAGGATAGGAGGAGAAGTGGTTATGTTCCCATGGACACAACGGAAGAGATGAAGACGGTGATGAGGAAAAATTTTGTGACTTTTTCCTACCAAAGAGATGTGCACAACAAATTGCAAAATCTCATAGATGATGTGACCCAGAAAGGGCCCAACATTAATGAAGAGAACAAGGTCATCAAGTGCACCATTCAACTTGAAGAACCACCTGATGGAGGCCACATTTGTCTTAGGAAGGCATAATATTTTTTAGTTGCATTTAATAAAGTATGGGCCTTTTTATCCCACATATAGAATAACAGATATGTTATTTCCTTGTATTTAAGAACAAGTTAAGACTTTCCTTTTGGGTGTAATTTGGCTTAATATGCCAACACTTTACTTTATTTTTGGACTCTACTATTCATGTAATGATGCACAACTTCCTTCTTGGGAAGGGGCATGTGGAAGCATATAAATGTATATGCCTTGCTCAGATTGGATGAATGATCTCAAATGAATAACAAATTCAAGGCCTTACCTTCTTGGGAGTAGGAGTGTAAAATCAAGATGGAAAACAAAATTCAAATTCAAATCATTGCCTTCTCGGGAGCAAGAGACTTTAAAAGATGAATGCACATTGATTCATCTTTTATTTGACTAAGGTGTAAAGAATTAAAGATGATTGAGAGATGTGAATTCTTACCATAATGAGAAAGCTAATTGGTTCATTCCTTATTTGGGAAATCAAAAGGCTTTAAGAGAATGAATGTCAAGTGATTCATTCCTTATTTGGAGAGGGACGTGTACTTTCAAAAACCTTCCTATTTGGGAGAGCACATGTGGATCTATACATGGAAACAAGCAATGCTCATTAAACCATGGAATTTGTTTCCTAAACCAAAGATTTGGGACGAGTATTCCAACAAGGAATTAAAGTTTCAACCTTAACACCATTCCTTAATGAGAACAAAATGCATGGAAGCACTTGATGGCAATGAATTCTTTCCTTGACAATACCAAAAGAAGAAATAAACCTACACACTATGAACTTGGACGTGTTAAGGCAAGAAGATTAATTCAACATTTCAAATTATTGCTTTAAATACTAAAGAGCACATGTGTAACTGAATTAGGCAAGTATTCATTGTAGATTAATCCTTTTCACGTGGGGAATATGCATGGCCGAATTCCTTCCCTATTTGTACATGAATTGGAGATTTCAATAAACACTTCAGATTTTGTTTGGAATAATTCATCTTTGGTTGAGCTTTGCTCCTAATATAGAACTTATCAAGGAACCTACCTTGTTGCGTTCATAGGCTTATTACCATTGGTGTAGCGCCTTACCTTAGTTCTCATCAAGCATCCTTTCTTGTGGCGAACATCCTTTGCTTATCAAACACTTGTGTTTGTGGTGCCTTCATATTTTCAATATTTACCATCTTCTTTTATCCTAATCAAAATACAAAGCCATTTACTTAAACACAACTCATTCATACACATTCCATCTCAAATTAAAATACACTCATCACCTAATCAAGTTTATACAAATTTCAATCATCACCTAATTACAAATACAAATAGACCTTCAATCAAGAACGATCAACAAAAAACACAACCCCCTTCAAGGAGGTTCATATCAGGTGGTAATCAGAGCTAGTCTTGCTTGAAAGTCTAAATACAATGTCCAGCCCAGATAGAACTCCAACAATATCCCCAAGGACGAATAACATGATTGTGACCTTACAAGCGATGAACATTTAACTCCAAGCCCTTCAAAGACAAATGGAGCAATTGAGGGTTCCAAATATGAGGCGATGTAGTAGTGGCCAAAGTGATTGTGAGTCAGAAAGGAGGAAGAGGTGTAGGAAAAGAAGACATGAGGAAAGAGGACGAGGAGAGAGGAGGCATAATAATAGGCACGACGATGAATCAAGTGCCTATGATAGTGAAAGAAGGAGGAGGCCCTGAGGAGGTAGACATGAAGAAGAAACACATGGAGAGAGGAGGCGTGAGCATAGGATTGATGGAGTAGAGGTCATAGTTCCAATCTTTTTAGGGTTGAATAATTCAAAAGCCTACTTAGAGTGAGAACTCAAAATGGAGCAGGTATTTGACTACCACAGATATAGTGAAGGGAAGAAGGTCAAGGTGGCAGCCTTGAAATTCAAGGAGTATGCCATGGTCTGGTGCGACCAATACTAGAAGGATAGGCGGAGGTGTGGAGCAGAACCAGATGATACTTGGGATGAAATGAAGATAGTGATGAGGAGAAGATTTGTGCCTAGTTCCTACCAAAGGGACATCCATAACAAACTCTAGAGGCTAACCCAAGGCAACAAATCTGTGGATGAGTACCATAAGAAGATGGAATTGGCCTTGTTGAGGTCAAATTTCGATGAGGAACGTTATGTAATTAATCTCATATAAAATGGTTCATTAATGGCCAAGTAAATGACTTAGACATGGAAACTAGTTCATTGGTTGCCAACTTGGCCAAGCTAGCCTGGGTAGGTGCTAGGCGCATGAGACAAGCCGTTGGGCGCATGAGACAAGCCGTTGGGCGCAGGTGCACCAAAAACCTGGTCAGAATTCAAGTTTTCAAGATTGGCTCGATCAAATTGGTTTGCAGTTTATTCAAATTCAAAATGAGGAGCATGGGCAAAAGATGGCTTGGTAAAACTGTGATCCAATTGAATATGACTCACTCAACTTCAAATTTGACATTGCACAACAAGAATCTCGGTCAAAGAGGCTAACAACCACAAATATCTCGACCAAGATGGATTCATACTCTTTAAAATTCAAATTGAGGCACGAGATATAAATATGGCCCTGAAAAACTCTAATCAAAATGAAGATGGTCCATTCAAATTCAAATATAGTGCATGGACCAGGATTCTTAGTTGGGCAGATATGGGTAAGAGTAGCTAAATTGAATTTTGCCACCTCTTTTCAAAATTCCAACTAAGCAACTATCTCACATTATCTACAAGGAGCTCAGATTGGGATTTTGGCCCTGGAAAATATTCAATTTGACCTTATGGAAAGTTCACCAAATTATGCCCTCAAATCTAGTATAGTCAAATCTAAACATGTGAAATTTTTTGAATTCAAACCAGGCGTATGGAATTAAACTAAGAAGGATCTGTGCCCAAATTCGGCTAGGCCAAAATCAAGGAACTCAAGTCAAGATAATGAGAAGATAAAGGAGAAATTAAAACCACTCCAAATTTGGTTCATGACTTGAAGATTCAAATTGCTTGCGCACCAAATTTGGCAACCCTAAATCAAGGACTTCAAATCTCATTTGGGCGTGTAACTTCATCACACTTGGCATGGTCAATTTTTTACGAAATCTTGGCCAAAGACAAAGAGAATTTGGCCACCCCTTTTAAAAGTCAAATAATGAATTTTACCAGCATTAGGACTTAATCTTTAATTTTGAATTTTTGAACTTTAAGTTAGGAAATTTTCGTTGAGCCATTTTTGGCTACCACTCTATATGTAAGTGAATTTGATAATGAATAAAAAAAGTTTTGATTTCATTAAAAAAAAACATTGGATTTATTAAAAAATTGATTGTTTTTAGTTGAGTTAAGACTCGTAAGTTATCTTGGTCGTCGTCACCCTATTGTTCTTATCAAGCATACTTGATTGTGGCAAATCTCCCTTAGCTTATCAAGCAATCCTTGTTTGTGGCAAACCTCCCTTGGCTTATCCTAAAATATAGTCGCTGATCTAAATAAAAGGACACACATGCATCCAGTCATTCCATTCATCTCTACATTTACTACAAATTAATCATTCAAAATAATACATTCATACATGCATTTTTTTTTTAAAAAAAGTCATTACTCATACATTCTTTCATACATATATTCGAAAAGAAAGAATTCTTGATTCATTTAATTATTCATTTATTAATGCATTCAAAAAATAAAATTAATTCATTCAATTATGCATTCAAAAAAGAAAATTAATTCATTCAATTATTCATTCATTGATACATTCAAAAAGAAAAATAATCATTCATTGACTTAAGCATTCATTCATGTATTAAAATATTAGGCATTCATTTACTCATATGTACATGCATGTTAAAAATATACACATCATTTATACATACACCCACTTATTCACTCATTAATCAAAAACTAAAAAATAAATCATTCAAAATATTCTATTTCATGCATTACCATATCATATGTTTTAATTTTATATATCACCATATCATTGCATTCATTATCACAAACCTTCTCATCTCATCATAAAAAGCAAAAAAAAAAAAAACACTTAATACATCTTCTCATAGCCTTCATGCATTCAAAGTTTATACATCATAAATTGTATTTTCTAAGAGTCTCATGCACTAAAAAAAATAAAATTACATGCATTTCATAGTTACATCCAATGTATTTTAATGCAAATTTTCATTCCCACATCATTCATACATCCCAAATCAAACAAATCTGTCATTATATGCATATCATTCATTATAAAGTATTATGAGATATTTGATTCAAAAAATTAAATGGAGGATGATGCAAATATAAGTCCCAAAATGATGAGCATCTTCAGACATATCTTTACGATGACATATTTTGAGATGATTGGGCCTAAGGCTTTCCAGTCCAAACCCACATAAGAAACTTGAACTGAATAATGTCTCTCACAATCTCACACTGGTGCAGTTTCTGGGTTGATCATACTTGCTAGTAGAGAGTAACAAGAAGCCCAAACTGAGTTAGTTTTTGGGTTGATCTCATTTGTTGTGAAAATTTATAAGAAAACCCTAATACTGAGGCAATAGTGAAGTGACTTCTCATGACTCCAAAATACCTCAAATAAGAAGGAGAATGATCTTAAGTTATCATCTCCAAGGACACCTTCACCAACGACTCATACAAGTCTTCTGCTTCCTATTAGTTCAAGTCGTCACATCAGGGGTGTTCAGAAAAGGCAAAAAAATAAGCAAAACAATAAAAACAACAACAAAAAGTGATAGGTTGAAAACCCATATGGGAAACCTTAGAAAATGAGAGTGGTTTTAAGTTGAAAATATGCAATGACGATTTAGGATCATAATCAAATGAGAGAATTGCCGATAGATGCCTACATAAGGTATTACGGGCAAAAGTTAGGAAAAATGAAATGAACACTCTTAAGGTGAAGACTTATTACTATACATCCTCAATCACCCAAACTGGGGGTATATTTTGGAGAATCTAAGTTATAGCCTCCTAGCTGAAGACAAGATATCAAAATAGGCACACTAGGACAATTTTTGTTGTTACAAAAACATCAACACTTGAGAAAGAATTCCTCGGCCAGCCTACACTAGGGCAGTAGGATTGGATTAGCTATTGTCCTCAAGAATATATTGGGCCAGCCTACACTAGCGCTATTTTTGATAGAGGGAGAGTTATGAACAACAACCAATAAGGGTCGCTTCGATAAGTCTACAAAAATTGATGAATTTCGTCCTCAAAAAATAAATATAAATCATAAGTGATACATTAGATCATCCATGCATGAGTCTTATCCCTCATTCCATTATATTTCAACAAACATATAATACTCATATCATACTTGACATACATGCATTGAAGCATCACGATTCCAGTCAATGCATATTCACAATAATCATAATAGCATCAACATGAACTTCATGCATCACATATCTCCAAACAATCATATCATTACAATTATATTTTGCAATCAAGATTTCCAGGTATTGTACCTCGATGATCATTCACAATCATACTTTCCAGGACCTCGTGCCTGATGTGTTTCAAAATCCTACTTTATAGGACCCCATGCTTGAAGTGTTTCAAGTCATACTTTCCATAACTTCGTTCCTGATGTGTTTCAAAATTCTACTTTCCAGGACTCCGTGCTTGAAGTGTTTCAAATCATACTTCCCAAGACCTCGTGCCTGAAGTATTTCAAATCATACTTTCCAGGACTACTTACTTGAAGTGTTCCACATCGTACTTTCCAGGACCTCGTGCCTAAAGTGTTTCAAATCATATTTTTTGGGACCTCGTGCCTGAAGTATTTCAAATCATACTTTCCAGGACTACTTACTTGAAGTGTTCCACATCGTACTTTCCAGGACCTCGTGCCTAAAGTGTTTCAAATCATATTTTTTGGGAACTCGTGCCTGATGTGTTTCAAAATCCTACTTTCCAAGAACTAGTGCTTGAAGTGTTTCAAATTATAAATTACAGGACCTCATGCTTGAAGTGTTTCAAGTCATACTTTCAAGGACCTTGTGCCTAATGAGTTTCAAAATCCTACTTTCCAAGACCTCACACCTAAAGTGTTTCAAATAATACTTTCCAAAACCTCATGCTTGAAGTGTTTCAAATCATACTTTCCAGGACCTCGTGTCTGACATGATCAAAATCATACTTTTCAGGATCTCATGCCTGATGTATTTCAAATCCCTACTTAATGACATTGTCGGACTCAGATGCTGAAATGTATGACATTGTTGGACTCAGACGCCAAAACTTCCTTTCAAAAATATTGTCGGACTTAGAAGCCGAAATGTTAGAACGTTGCTGGACTTAGACGTCACAACAGTCTTCCTTATAAACATTGTCAGACTTAGACGCTGAATTGTTTGACGTTGTTGGACTTAGACTCTAGAGCGTCCTTTTATAAGCATTTTTGATCTCAGGCGCCGAAATGTTTGATGTTGCTAGACTTAGATGCAAGTACATCCTTTTAGTAAACATTGGCAGAATCAAACGCCAAATGTTTGACATTGTTGGACTTAGATGCTAGAACATCCTTTCAATAAAAATTGCCAGGCTTAGAAACTAAAAAGTTTGACATTGCTGGAGTTAGTCGCCAAAACGTCCTTTTGATAGATATTGTCGGACTCAAACACCAAAATATTTGAAGTTGATGGACTTAGATGTCCTTTCAATAGACATTGTCAGACTCAGACACCAAAATATTTGACGTTGCTCGACTTAGACCCTAGAACGTCCTTTTATACACAATAGTTTTGTGACCATCTCGTTCCCAAGTAAATTTTATAGCATTACGGCAAGCACGAGAATTGTCATAACAAATCCCTATTACATCATGGCAAGGGTGGGAACAACCTCAACATATTCTTGGTCCATCACGACAAGCGCAAGAACTACCTCAATAAATCTCTAGTCCATTACAACAAGCGCGAAAAATACTCAACAAATCTCTGGTCCATCACGGCAAGCATTGGAACTTCCTCAACAAATCCCTGGTGCATCATGGCAAGCGTGAAAACTGCCTCAACAAATCCTTGGTCCATCACGACAACCGTGAGAACTGCCTCAACAAATCTTTGGTCCATCACGGCAAGCGTAGGAGCTGCCTCAACAAATCCTGGATGCATCATGGCAAGTGCGAGAAATGCCTCAACAAATCTTTGGTCCATCATGGCAAGCGTGGGAACTGCCTCAACAAACCCTTGGTTCATCATGGCCATCGTGGGAACTACCTCAAGAAATCTTTAGTTCATTATAGCAAGCACATAACTATCTCAACAAATCCAAAGTCCATCACGACAAGATTGGGAACTGTATCAACAAATCTCTAGTGCATCATGGCAAGCACAAGAACTCTCTCAACAAAATTTATGGTTCATCATGGGAAACTCGAGAACTACCTCAACAAATCCCTCGTTCATCATGGCAATCGTGTGAACTGCCTCAACAAATCTTTGCTTCATCATGGCAAGTGTGGGAACTGCCTCAACAAACCTTTGGTCCACCACAACAGATTATGGAGCTGCTTCACCAAATCTATGGTTCCCATTCATCCAAGGTATGAATATATTATTTCTTGTTCGCCCTTAACAAAATTAGTGTTCTTTTCTTTACTAGTTATTTACCATTCATCCTAAAGTTGTTGAATTTATGCACTCCTGTAAATTTCACGTTCAGAGAATGTAAGTTAGTGTAACAAATTCAAAAAATATGCAGGAAAAAATGAGCAGGATATCATTACTGTAATAGTGTGTGAAATAATATTATTTGAAAAAACTTATTTGATATATAATAACTATCATTACTAGTAATACAATACAAACTACTTGAAAGTTGCAAAAAGATGAGATAGAATAAAGATGGAGAGGAAATATTGAGAAACCATGATGTGATTTATATTTTATAGGGTAATAAACTTTTAACAATAGTGACAAAGCTTGAACGTGCACATTTTTTTTAAAAATGAAAACTGCCATTGCCCATCCACTTTCTCCATACAAAATGGAAACCAGCATGGCAAGTTTGAAATGAGAATAAACGGCCATGAGCATGTAAACCATTTACCCACATTTCAGCGTAAATTGCCATGAGCATGTTTAGTATATTTCACTTATTCACATTCTCCTCAAAACAAAACTGTTGTGGCAGTTTAAAAAGAAACATTAATTAAATTAACATACATCGTAAGGAATAGAAATTACTCCACTGATATTTTAGACTTATAAAGGGTAAAATAAGAATAGAAATTACTCCACTGACAGTTAAATGAAGTTTTCCTTTTATATATTAGTATAGATACATTTAAAGTCATAATCATTTAATAAAATAAATATTTTTATATAGTTATAAGTGTTTACAAGTAATAAATGTTTTAGGGATTAATCGATGATGGAGGAATGGTCGCTACTAATAACTTCTTTCCCTCAACTCATCCTTCGAACAATCATGTTATGACGCTTCTTTCCATTTGATTAATTCCTAACATCAATAAAATACATTTTTAATTTAATTAATAGTCATTAATAATAAAGTAGTTTCATTAATAAATAAATAACTGAATCAATATTTTACTAAAAATAAAAAAATAAAAATTGTCAATCACATCAAGGACGCAAGGACGGTCGCTACTGATGACTTATTTCCCTCAATTCATCTTTTGGGCGATCGCGATACGCCGCCTCTTTCCCTAATTAAAACACAACCAACAATCACTTTTCAAATAATTTCAAAATATAAAATAAGCCATATTACTTAGTGAGGGTACCGCTTAAAGCGGACAGGCAAGATGTTAATACATTTCCTATTCCGTAGTCGATTCCCGATCTTAGATATCAAAAATACAAAGCCCATTGTAATTGGGCTAAAATATTTTTCTACATTTTGTACCATAAAATATAGTGACGACTCTAAGAAAGTCACGCAATCGATAATTGGGCCTCGATAATGACCAATAAAATTTTATCTTATAAATTATTGAAATATGTAGGGGTTTGTTGTATAATCATTGTATTTTAAAAGTTTGGATGATCACTGTTCTATAGCATCACGATCATCATTTTCTAAATCCTCTCATTTTGTCTATAAAGGAGAACTTATCAAACCATCTATGGACATTTTTTCACACTACTCACAAACTCCTTCTACGTGCATTTACTTAACTTATTCTCGCTAGTTCATGCTCCTGACTTAAAACCAAAGGGACTTGTTGAATCAGAGGGATCATCGTATCAACTTGTGAATAGATTCTTAGGATATTAAAGGGTTCTAGTTACAAAATAAAGATATGCTTTACTATTAAGTTCTTAAATAATTCTCAAACATATTTTCATAACATGTTACATAATTCACAAATTTTCTAAATGTGATTTTCAGAGATAAAAAGGGAAAAGAGCTACATGGGGAGAATAACATAACATATCAATACTACGTAAAATATAAGGAAAAGATTAAAACTCAAAATCAAGAAAGACTAATCAACTATTTGCATATCACAGAAAATGCCATCTCATATATGTATCTTATATGTGTTGGTTCACAAAGGCTCTAAACTTTACTTAGAGGGGATGAATAGTTGGTTCGGTACTTGATTAATGTTTCTCGATGAAAAATATATTCAACTATTTTCCTCTATGTTCAATTGATTAAAGGATGTCTTAATCGATTAAGTGATTTTACATATGATCGATTAACTTCAAAGCTTATTCGATTAACTAGTTCTTGTTTCTTGATGAAAAACTTGTTTTCTTGATACACCAAAATGCAACGATTTAATTAATCTTGTATGCACTTTACTAGATGAAATTATGCAGCTAATTACACATAATAGAATATTTAATTAACTCATTTGAATGCAAGGTAAAGTAAATCAAATATTGCGAAAATGTAAAGAGTAAGGGATAAGAAAATTTAGATGATGACTTTTATCCTGGTTCGATGGCTAATCCACATGCAATCTACATTCAGGGCTCATCTTATGATATTGGGAGATTTTCTTCACTATGAAACAATGTTTTATAAAAATACTTCCACCGAGACTATCCAGAAACTGTAACTTCCTTAAACGATTAACCCTTAACTTAATCGATTAACGGGTGTCGCGCCCCGATTTTCGGCTGCACAATTTTGTTAGAGTCGCCACTAAATTTTATAGTTAAAAATGTTGAAAAATATTTTATGCTCAATTACATTAGGTTTTGTATTTTTGATATCTAGGTTTGGGAATCGGTTACAAGGTAGGGAAGGTATTAGTACCCTACCCGCCCACCTTAGGCGGTACCCTTCACTAAAATATATGACTTTATTATTATTATGTTTTATTGTTAAATTATCTGGTTAATTAATTAATTTAAATGAGGAAAAATATTTATTTTTTTAGTTATGTCTGACAAGATGTACCTTGGTCCTATGTATCCCTATTAAGGGAATCAAGGCTTACGTAGTTCTTTAGTATAAAAATGTTTGTTGGTTGAGTATTTTAATTAAGGACAAAAGTGGCGTAGCGCGACCGTCTGAAGATGAGTTGAGAAGAAAGAAGCCATCAGGGCGACCGTCCCTCCATCCTTTATGTGGTTGACAAATTTTACTAATGACAATGTTTATTTTTATGCATTTATGGAAAGTGTTTTAATACGTTATTAGTTTGCATTAAAGACCGTGCTAATAAAAATATGGTTTTTACTTTAATTTATAGTGATATTTATTTGGTTTGAAAAAATGATATTATCAAGTAATTGTTATGCAATAGATATATCATTGACTTTCTGTTATAAAAAAATAAATTTATCATATAACAATGTTATTATTATTGTTTTGAATAATATCGTTATACAAATTATTAAAAAAAATATATTTCTTCAATGGTGGCAATAAAAGTTGGTACAATTATCATAGACATATTGTAGAAAAATGAAGGTACTTACTTGTTGAAGCTTGCAAAGGAGCAGTGATCCAGTGCAACAAAATACAAATAACTTACTAGGCTCAATGACGTGTCAGAACCAGATGGGTCGACACTGCAAAGTGTGGAGAATATGACCACGTGGTAGATTTGCACGCGTTGGGTGAGGAAGGGTGCACTTAGATGGGGATAATCTGATGTTCACGTGAGAGTAGTAATCTGGAGCGACGTGGTGTACTACAACTGCATAATGTTTCGAGATTTGATTGGCTATAAGTGGCTGGTCAACGTATATGCGGACTAGTATGTAGATCTCTTTTTTGAGAGATTTTTGTGTGTAATTTTTATAAGGAAATCTTGTACCTTTTTAGTGCCTTTTTGTATGTGGAATCCCCTATGTTATTTGATGAATAAGACACTCCATTTATAGACTATGACTTATCACATATGATTAATGAGGAGAATATTTCTCATTAATTGATTAGAGGAGGTTAAGGGAAATAAATCAGATTTGCAACATAATCAAATTGATTTGAAATTTGCTTCATTTGATTTCATTTGATTTGCTTATTCTCATATTGTAACATTAATTTACTTGATTCCAAATCTCTAAAAGTTTAATTTTTCATCGAATCAAATCTCTAAAGACTAATTATTATAATCAAAATTATTTGTGCAATACAATCAGATTAACATAATCACTTAGATTTAGGAACATTATCATAATCGGTTTGTCATTTATATTTTGGCTTTGTTATTTTAGTTAACCTAATAGCTTAGATTTATGAACCTTAATAACTTGTTTAGTTTTATTATTTTTAGAAAACCATTGTTTTGAATTTTGTTACTTTTTATTTAAAATAGTTTTGGGTTTTTTCTGGACCGGACAAAAATGAGTGTTTACAGTTTTCCATCTTTACTTGTTGCTTACCTAATAGCAAGCAAACTGAGGTTTGAGAGCTATCATGGTAAGTAACCAATAAAGAAATGAATGCTATTTTTGTGAAGGCTCAGAAAAAGGCCATTGTGAAGGTACCGAATTTTGATGAAGCATATCGATGTTGTGCTGGTGGACCAGGGATTTGTTGAGGTAGTTCTCGTGCTTGCCGTGATGGACCAGGGATTTGTTGAGGCAATTCCCATGTTTTCGGTGATGGATCAGGGATTTGTTGAGACAGTTTTCGCATTTGCCATGATGGACCAAGGATGTGTTGAGGCAGTTTCCACGTTTACAGTGATGGACCAGGGATTTGTTGAGGCAGTTCTCGTGTTTGCAGAAATGATTCAGGGATTTGCTGAGGCACTCATACTGCCAAAATGATTCGGGGATTTGCTGAGGCACCCGTGCTGCCAAAATGATTCGGGGATTTGCTGAGACACCCATGCTACCAAAATGATTCGGGGATTTGCTGAGTCACTCATGCTGCCAAAATGATTCGGGGATTTGCTGAGGCACTCATGCTGCTGAAATGATTCCGGGATTTGTTGAGGCACTCGTGCTGCCGAAATGATTCAGGAATATCCTGAGGCACCCGTGCTGCCAAAATGATTCCGGGATTTGTTGAGGCACCCGTGCTGCCAAAATGATTCAGGGATTTGTTGAGGCACTCGTGTTGTGAAAATGATTCAGGGATTTGCTGAGGCACCCATGCTACCTTAAGGAATCAGGGATTTGTTGAGGCACCCGTGCTGCCATAAGGAATCAAGGATTTGTTGAGGGACCTGTGCTGTCATAACGAATCAGGAATTTGTTGAGACACTCATGCTGCCATAAAGAATCAGGGATTTGATGAGGAACCCATGATACCATAAGGAATCAGGGATATGATGAGGCACCTATGCTGCCTTAAGAAATCAGGCATTTGTTGAGGCACTAGTGTTGCCATAAGGAATCAGGGATTTGTTGAGGCACTCGTGCTGCCATAAGGAATCAGGGATTTGTTGAGGTACTCATGCTGCCAAAATGATTCAGGGATTTGTTAAGGCACCCATGTTGTCATAACGGGTCAGGGATTTGCTGGGGCACTCGTGCTGCCATAAGGAATCAGAGATTTGCTGAGGTACCCGTGCTGCCATAAAGAAGGTTTTTGTGTGTCTAGAAAAATCGCTCTTGGAATGGAAAGGTCCCATACCAATTAGTTATGCAGACATGATGTAGAAATGCATGTTAGAATGCATGGTTATGCACTATGCAATGTTTTGTATGTTTGCTTGAGCTTATTAATAATGTAGAGATGCATGTTTGAATGTTTGGTTATATGCAATGAACGATTATGCAATATTTTGTTTGTTTGTTTGTGCTTATTAGAAGAATAATGTAAAGATGTATGTTTGAATACTTGATTATGCAATGTTTTTTTTGTTTTTTTGTGCTTATTAGAAGAATAATGTAGGGATACATGTTGCAATGCAATGTTTATTTGTTTGTTTGTGCTTATTGGAAGAATAATGTAGGGATGTATGTTTGAATGTTTCATTATATGCAATATTTATTTGTTTGTTTATGTTTATTGGAAGAATAATATGAAGATACATGTGCAATGTATGATTAAGCAATGTTTTGTTTATATGTTTGTGTTAAAATGATTAGTGCATGAATTGATTATACATTGTTAGATATAGTTTTGTTGTAATATATGTATGTCATGTATGATATGAATATTATATGTTTTGTTTGAATGTAATGGAATGATAAGTAAGACACATGTACAAATGTTACAATGTGTTACTTATGATTTTCGAGATGACACTAATCAATTTTTATAAACTCGACTGAAGCGACCTTTGTTGCTTGATGTTGATTGATACCATAATATTTTTCATCAAAATCTGCCCCAGTTTACTTGAAGGTGTCTTTCTCTTAAGGTGATCCATAAACCGCCCTGGTATGGCCTTGAGGACAATGACTAAACCTATCTATTTTGCTCCAGTGTAGGCTTGCATAGAATTTTTCTCGAAAGTGTTGATGTTTTTTGTAAGAACAAAAATTGTCTCCGTGTGCCTGTTATGAACTCTTGTCTTCACTCAGGAGGCCCAATTTGGGTGATTGATGATAAGTAGTATTAAGCCTTCACTTTGAGGGTGTTCATTTAATTTTCCTTAATTTTTTCCCGGAATACCTTATGTAGCCATTTATCGGGAATTCTCTCATTTTATTATGACTCTAAGCCCCCTTTTTGTAGGTTTTTGACATAGAATTTCTCTCATTTTCCTAGGTTTCCTACATGCCACTACAACATTTTAGAGCTATGGCAACGCCACAATTATCTATGGTTTTAAAACCGTAGCCTTTGAGTACATTAGACCGTAGTTTTTAATATTGTAGTCTTATATGTTAAAATTTTACAAACATGTACTGCAACGGTTTTAAACCGTTCTCTAAAAGGAATAGACACCAGTTTTTTATTTTTATTATTATTTCTTTTATATACTTTTAGAGTACGGTTTTAAAACCATTGTCTATTAGATTATAATAGAGACAAATAATAATCATTGTCATTGTATTTGACCACAATTTTGGCAAACGTTCCCTATCAATTTATAAAAACTGTTTTCTTTCATTTAATAGTTAATTTATTATTTCATATCTATTATTTTTCCATTAAAAAATCTCTCTCTCATCATTCCAAACCCTCAACCCAAACCCTCACTCACGCCTCCTTCAACTCCTAAACTCTCAGCATATTCATTTCACTTTAAAATCAATTTGAATTCGTTCAATCTATGAATGCATTTCAATTCATTCAATCTATCAATTTCAAGTTGTTCAATCTATCGATTTGTTGTTCAATAAATCAATTTCAATTATTTTTTGTGACTGCTAAAGCTTTGTTTCCTACTTCTTTGAAATCTATGAATGTCGTCTGGAGGAGAAATCTATAAATGTCGTTTAGAGGAGATCCTTTGTATTTGATAGCTCCATGGTCTCAATTCGATAGCTTAATGGTTTCAGTTCGATAGCTCCATTAGCTCTGTGTGTTTTGTCTCTGAACACTAGGTGTGAAAAAGATGTCTTGATATGTGTTCAAGGAACCTGTTTTCATCTACATAAGGTATGTTCATTTATCCTTAATTTTTTTATTTTGTTGTTAGATTTGTTATATATTCAAATGTTTTTTTTTGTTTTCCGTTAAATGAGTTGTACATCATAGCTCTTCGTTGTTGTTTTGTTTTGAATTTCTTTGTTGCCTTTATCATTTCCATACTTGTATATGTGTACTCTTACATTGGCCTTACTCCTGTATATTTGAACGCTTCAAATGTGTATCTAAGTAAAGTTGTGGTTTTATACTTTTATCTCATATATTATTCTTATTTTGCTATTTCCCATATTTGTTCCATTCACTTGTAATCGTTTTGGCAAGAGAGGGAAATTGCAGATGATTTAATCGAAGACAAGATAAACATGAATCCTTTCTCTTACTCTACAAAGAAAGCTTAGCTTTCAGATATCATACATCATCATATTACATTTTCATATTTTAACTCTTTTAACTCATCAACTCATTTTCATTAACACACTTCTTCATTCACTTCACCATTTTATCTATTACTATATTACATCTAAGTTATCCTCCTATTCACTTGGAATTGTAGTTATTGTAAGTTATAATTTATTTTCACATTGACAATATTATAGTGGTTGCTCTAGTCCAAAGCCAATATGGATATTTGAATTATTTTACCTATCTTCTAGCAATTACAATTCTTTCTCAATCAGTGACTTAATTAGTAGAGTGCGTCTATTGAATCCAACAGTGCCAGAGAAAAGATTAAAGCTTTCAAGTTCTGATGAAGTTTCTATGACAACCTCTAACACTTGCTCCATTCCAAGATCCTTTATGGTTTTTTATTTTCTACTTTGTCTTTCATCATCCAAATTGGCATCTCTATTGTGAACCTCCTTATCCTTGGAACTTTAGTCTGGGGACTGTGTTGTTTCTTGAGAATTTGAATTAATTTATTTGCATTATCCTTGATGGTTCAGCATTAGTGATTCGAATACAATCCATGATTCGTGAGAAGTAATATACTTTAAGACACTTGCTGGTAGTCCAACCATCACTTGTATCTTTTTTAGTCCAACCATCACTACTTGTATCTTCAAATACAATCAGTTTTAGTATTAACCTAAGTCCTTGTTGATAACTAAAACAAGGTATCTCCTCCATTGTAAAAAAAACTTGATAAAATAGATTATTGTAAGAGTGTGGAGCTTGCATCCCAACTCCTTGAGCAGAAGGTGAGGATTTTGATTTTGATTCTGATTGTGAGCCATGCAAGACATGGTGACTTCTTCAACTCTGGTGTTTGAAGATGATTGTAAGATAGAAAGTTTAATATAGTCCAATATAGTTTTGCCCATTGAATTTTCACTAGGACATAGCACTCTGTACTCTGTACTATAATACATCCCTACCTTCCTCAAAACTCTCAACTATTTGGGTCTCCTTGTTCATTTCTTGCATTGGAGCTATGTAAACTTTAGCTAATTATTGTAGGGATATGAGACCATTTCCATCATGCCTTTCACTTGTACAAGGGCCATGTGAGGTTACTGCATATTGTTTTACCGTGTTCATAAAGAAGAAGAAGCTTATACACATTAGTGGTTTTTGAAGTCTCAAGTTTTTTGGTTTTACGTCATTTCTTATGCTTCTAATTATATACACAATGTAATGCATTTTGGAAACAGTGGTGACAGAGAAGAAAGATGAAACGGCTGATCCTTGCCATGAAAACAAAACGGCTGAAATTATGAATGACATTGATGATGATACGACCAGTCACACGGTTGCAGAAGGCAAAGAGGGTGATTCTAATGAAATCTCGAATTCCTTGGAGACTCATGGAGAATGGCTAACCGTTACTCGTAAGAAAAGGCAACAAAGGAATAAGAATAATATACTTCCTTTAAGGGAGAAATTATTGCACGTTCCTAAAGAGAAACTGACCAATGTGAGTACTTTTGGCAGGTCCCCAGCTATTAATTCTCTTTATCAAGGAAAGAATCTCACAATTAATGAGGATAGAGTGATCATGGGCAAAAAATGTATGAGGAAAGAATCTCCCTCCACCTCTCTTAATCCCACGTTTTCTGGTAAGTCATTAATGCCTCATGAAGTCAATACAATTCCAAACACTACCATGAATTTAGATGGAGCTAACCGTGTAATTATTACACATCAAAATAACATCCAATCTGGCAATGAAAAATCCAATGTACAGAAGGTGAATAATGGGCCACATGATTATGTAATTAATAATTGGTTGGAGATGCTCATGAAGAAACCAACCTTGAAATTCCTGGCAGTTCATGCATGGAGGTTTTGTGCTCTTTGGCTAACGTGGATAACAATAACCAATTGGTTAAGGATCATGATGTTTCCAGTGTCATGGTTGAAGATCAAGAAAGTAATTAATTTCTTGGCTGCCCTTGTCCTTTTTGTAACCTGTTTTATGGATTTGAAACAATTGAAGATAATTGCTTAGAATATTAGAGGAGCTGCTAATATGAGAAGCCGCAAGTTTATTATCAACATGGTTAAAGACTACAATCCAGATATTTTTATTATTCTGGAACCTCGTTGTCAATTCTCTAAAGTTTCAAGGTTTCGGACTAGCCTGAATTTTGTGATTGCTGGTAAGTCTGAGGCTGCAGGTTTCGCTGGTGGCATTTGGGTGCTCGTGAGAAACCATAATCTCTTTTCTATCAACATTCATGATTTCCATAGGCAGGTTGTAACTTTTAAAATTTCTTCTTCCAATGATGCTTGGATGTGTAGTGCAGTTTATGCTAACCTCGTCTATGCAGGAAGGCAATTACTATGGTCTCACATTTCTAATATTGGTAAATCAATTTCTCTACCATGGATGCTAGTGGGGGACTTTAATGAAGTTATGTATCCTTCGGAGGGTTCTGGTGGGGACTTCACCAACTCAAGAGCCAATCATTTTGCAAGTGTTCTTGACAAATGTAACCTTCTTGATTTGGGTGCCATTGGGAGTCCTTTTACTAGGTTTAGATCCCAAAGGGGGGCATCACTATTTCTAAGAGACTTGTTAAACTTGACAAATTCTCACTATAGTGTTTCTGATCATAGCAGGTTTGATCATAAGGTTGTAGCTGGTAAAAGTGTTGCTGATATGGATAAGGAAGTTGTTGATAAAGAAACAGTGGCATCCTTGGCTTTAGTTCAATGCATACCTTGCATTCCTATTAATACATTCCAGCAAGTTCCTGATATGTTAAGCTGTGATGATCATTGTGCATCAATTAAAGAATTAAGCATACACAATGATAACATTATGCAACCATCAATTCACATGGCTACTGATCTTTATACTTATGCTAGTTGGGGATGTCTTCTCAATCATCATATCCAAACCGTGCCTTATTATCATTTGCTTAAAGATCAAGTGTTGCCATTATGTATAATATCATTACTGATTCTGTTTGTAATGTATATGTTCTTGTATTCTTTCTTTTCTAGTTAAGTTAGTTAAGTAGTTTGTTAGGATTAGTCATTCCTTTGTAGTTTGTTATTCTTCTCTGCTATAAATAGCAGCTCTGTTTTGTAATCAATGCAATGTAATTACAATTCATTTTTCTCAATCAATATAAGAGGCATTTTATTCAAGTGTGTATCATCCTTCTTTCTCCTCATCTCCTTCAACAATCAGAGTTCTTGTTTAGATGAAGATACCATTTCTAAGATGGTATCAGAGCATCTATTGATGCTCTGCTGCGCCTTCGCTTAAATCTTCTCATTCTTGTCTTTCCCTCTTCTTCCTTTTCATAAACATATAATCTTCCTTCTCACAAGCATCAACAATGGGCAGTGCCATTACCACAATTAACCCTGTTAATGACCCATCTAGCCCATACTACATGAATCCAAATGAAAATCCTGGAGCTGCTCTTGTGTCTCCGCCACTCACAAGTATCAATTACAACTCTTGGTCTAAAAGCATGATGATGGCTTTGAAAACCAAGAATAAGATCCAATTCATAGACGGATCTTTACCTAAACCAGAGAAGAATGATCCATTTTTTGTGCATGGGATAGATGCAATACTTTAGTCCTTTCATGGATCAACCACTCAATTCACCAATCCATCCTACAAAGTGTGCTTTGGATGGAAACTTCACTAGAGGTATGGCAAGACCTAAAGGAAAGATACTATCAGGGAGATGTGTTCAGAATTTGTGATCTTCAAGAAGAAATGTATGCAGCGAAGCAGGGAAACCAATCTATAAGTGTATACTTCACTCAATTGAAAGGTCTATGGGAGGAATTAGATGAATTCAAACCAATACCTGGATGCCCTTGCCCAAATCAGTGCAATAAAGAATTCATCAAAATCATCTGAGGCTATAGAGAGAATGATCATGTCATCAGGTTTCTTAAAGAACTTAATGAACAATACTCAGCTGTGAGGTCACAAATTATGTTGATGGATCCATTGCCTTCTTTGAATAAAGCATTTTCTCTCCTCATCCAGCAAGAAAGACAAATAATGGGGATTAGTGGAATATCAGATGAAGCCAAGATTCTTGCTAGCACATCAACAAATTCATCAACTAAAACAAGATTCAGAGGAAGAGGTTTCAATGGATCAACTACTTCAGGCTCTGGAAGAGGATATAACACTACCAACACTGGTGGTAGCAGAGGAAGAGGAGCATTCAATACTAAGGTATGCTCCTTTTGTAACAAAGTTGGGCACACAATTGATGTGTGTTACAAGAAACATGGATTCCCTCCCCATTATAAGAGAAATGGGAATATGAACAATGTCACTAGCAATAATGAAAATGAAGATCCAATGAACAAAGACAGCTTTGGATGTTTCACAGTAGATCAACAAAAAGCTATCTTGGCAATGATCAAAGAACCATCTAACCACCATTAGGAGGATCACCAAGTTAATCAATTGACTAACCAGATAACTGGTATGGAATCCTCAAGCTCAGGTAATTCTAAATCCATTAATTACTCTATGAAATCAAGGGAATGGGTCCTTGATTCTAGGGCAACTGATCAGTTTGTTTTTCCCTATCTGAATTTCAAACCTATAGACAAATTGACCCTATACAAATCAGACTACCTAATAGAAATGAGGTTATAAGTAACATTGTTGGGACCATTATTTTTTCAAAGGATTTGTGCCTTAGCAATGTTCTGTACCTTCCCAAATTCACCTTCAATCTCATTTCCATTTCTAGACTAACCTCTACCTTGAACTGCAAGCTAACCTTCACCAACTCCAAATGTGTGATGCAGGAGGAGTCCACATTGAGGATGATTGGTGCAGTTGAGGCTAAAAGAGGTCTTTACATCATTAATTCTGGAAGTTTGGCTTTCTGCTTTAGTAGGTGTATCAACAATGTAGAGAATCTTAGAACTAATGATCTTAATGAAAAAGAAATATGGCATAGAAGATTAGGCCACCCCTCAAATTCTAAGGTTTCTGTTTTGAACAAAATGTTTCCTTTCATTCAAGTTAGGGACACTAATATACCTTGTGATGTTGGCCATTATGCCAAGCAAAGAAAATTTCTTTTTAAGACAGTATAACTAAAGCAAAACATGTTTTTGACTTAATTCACATTGATATTTGGGGTCTTCTATCCATTCCTTCAATATTAGGACATAGATACTTTCTTACCATTGTTGATGATAAGTCAAGACATACTTGGTTATTTTTCATGAAGGCTAAATCAGAAACATCCATGCTAGTCAAATCCTTTATAAGTATGATTGAAACCAAAGTTAAGCACATTAGATCAGATAACGGGCCTGAATTCAAAATGGTTGAGTTCCATAGCACTAAGGGAATTATTCATCAAACTAGTTATGTTGAAACCCCTCAACAAAATGGAATTGTTGAGAGGAAACATCAACACATCTTAGGGGTCACTAGAGCCTTAATGCACCAATCTACTCTTCCTAAATGCTTCTGGAATTATGGAGCAGCTCATGCTGTCTACTTAATCAATAGACAACCCTTTGCTTATCTTGGCAATAAATCCCCTTATCAAATTATTTACAACCATGAACCTAATCTGTTGAATCTGAAAATTTTTGGTTGCCTATGTTTTGCTTCTACTCTAACTAGTGATAGAAAGAAACTTAATCCTAGAGCTAGGAAGTGTGTGTTTCTTAGATACAAAAATGGTGTGAAGGGATTTATATTGTTTGACTGTCTAAACAAAGAAACTTTTGTGTCAAGAAATGTCAACTTCTATGAAAATGTGTTTCCTTTTGCCAATAGTGAGGAGCTCACTAGTAATGGTTCAAACATCTCCCTTCCTACTTTTTCCTTTAGTGTCCAAGATCACTAGTTAGATTACACATTTGATCATGAGAACAATCCCAATATCAGTAACAGTATGCCTGATATTGTTGAACATAACCAACCAGAATTATCTGAATTAAACCAAGAATATTCTGATATAAATGAACATGATGAATCATTTGATTTTAAAAATAATACTCATAGAGGTATAAGAAAATCCATTAGGGAGAGAAGTGTTCCTGCATACCTTAAAGGCTATCATTGTTCCTTAGGAGCCAATAGCATCTACAAGGATGATAGAAACATTAAATATCCTCTGTCTCAAGTTCTGTCTTATGAGAAACTATCCTCCAAACACAAGAGTTACATTCTTGGAGTTACCACCAATATAGAACCTGAAACTTATAATGAGGCCATCCAGTATCAACACTGGATTGATGCCATCAAAACTGAATTGAATGCCCTCGAGAAAAATAACACATGGACTCTTACCAACCTACCTGAGGACAAAAGGGCCATAGGCTGCAAATGGGTTTTCAAAGTAAAACACCATGCAGATGGGAGTGTGGAAAGACACAAGGCAAGACTTGTGGCAAAAGGTTATAACCAAACAGCAGGGATTGATTATTTGGACACCTTTAGCCCTGTTATTAAGATTACTACCATTAGAGTCATTCTAGCCATTGCTTCTATAAAAGGATGGCATCTACACCAACTAGATGTTAATACAGCCTTCCTACATGGAGATTTAATTGAAGAAGTCTATATGAAACCTCCACCTGGCCTTGACATTCCAAACAAAAACCTTGTTTGCAAATTATAAAAATCCCTTTATGGATTGAAACAAGCTAGTAGACAATGGAATGCCAAATTAGGTGATGTATTAATCCAATCTGGCTACACCAAATCAAAGGCAGATTACTCTCTTTTTACTAAAATCAACAAAGGTAGCTACACTCTTATTCTTGTATATGTAGATGATCTTGTGATTACAGGTAATGATCTAGATGAGATACAATTCATCAAATCACTGCTTGATAAGAAATTCAGCATCAAAGACTTAGGTACTCTTAAGTACTTTCTTGGCATTGAAGTTGCTAGAAACAAAGAAGGTATAAATTTGTGGCAGAGGAAATATGCTCTGGATTTGTTGCAGGACTCAGGACTCTTGGGATGCAAGCCATGCTCTAGTCCTATGGACAGCAATGCCAAGCTCCATAGCAAATCTGGTAACCTTTATTCTGATGTAACTTCTTATAGAAGATTGATTGGTAGGTTGGTCTATTTGACTCATACCAGGCCAGATATATCTTTTTCTGTTGGTCATTTAAGTCAATTCTTGGCTGCTCCAACCACTGATCACTTTAAAGCTGCTTTAAGGGTATTGAAATACATAAAAGGTTCTCCTGGAAAAGGGCTTTTCTTTCCATCAAAAAATGATATAACCTTAAAAGGTTTTAGTGATTCTGACTGGGCTTCTTGTATTGATACAAGAAGATCAGTCACTGGTTTCTGTTTTTTCATTGGGCAATCATTGATTTCTTGGAAAAGCAAAAGACAAAGAACCGTTTCTAGATCCTCTGCTGAGGCAGAGTATAGAGTATTAGCCTTAACAGGTTGTGAGGCTCAATGGTTAAAATATCTCTTTGATGATTTAAAATTGAATTATGTTAATCCTGTGATTTTATACTGTGACAATCAATCTGCATTACACATAGCTGCTAATCCTGTTTTTCATGAAAGGACTAAGCACATTGAAATAGATTGTCATACCATTAGAGAAAAAGTAATGGAAGGAGTGGTGCATCTTCTGCCCATTCCTAGCAATCAACAAATTGCTGATATTTTCACTAAGGCACAACCCCCTGGGATTTTTATCAATAATGCATCCAAGCTTGGAATGTGTAGCATACACATTCCAGCTTGTAGGGGGATGTTAAACTTGACAAATTCTCACTATAGTGTTTCTGATCATAGCAGGTTTGATCATAAGGTTGTAGCTGGTAAAAGTGTTGCTGATATGGATAAGGAAGTTGTTGATAAAGAAACAGTGGCATCCTTGGCTTTAGTTCAATGCATACCTTGCATTCCTATTAATACATTCCAGCAAGTTCCTGATATGTTAAGTTGTGATGATCATTGTGCATCAATTGAAGAATTAAGCATACACAATGATAACATTATGCAACCATAAATTCACATGGCTACTGATCTTTATACTTATGCTGGTTGGGGATGTCTTCTCAGTCATCATATCCAAACCGTGCCTTATTATCATTTGCTTAAAGATCAAGTGTTGCCATTATGTATAATATCATTATTGATTCTGTTTGTAATGTATATGTTCTTGTATTCTTTCTTTTCTAGTTAAGTTAGTTAAGTAGTTTGTTAGGATTAGTCATTCCTTTTTTAGTTTGTTATTCTTCTCTGCTATAAATAGCAGCTCTGTTTTGTAATCAATGCAATGTAATTACAATTCATTTTTCTCAATCAATATAAGAGGCATTTTATTCAAGTGTGTATCATCCTTCTTTCTCCTCATCTCCTTCAACAATCAGAGTTCTTGTTTAGATGAAGACACCATTTCTAAGAAGACTCGATCGTGCCCTTACTTCTCAAGAATGGCGTCTCATGTTCCAGGAGGCTGTTGTTGAACATCTTCCACGGTGGCACTCTGTCCATACTCCCCTTCTAATCCATTGTGGTGGTTTTGAGCAAGGGAAGATTAATCGACCTTTCTGATTCCAAGCTGCTTGGTCAACTCATAGAGATTTCTCTAATGTTGTTAAAACATCATGGCAGAAAGAGATTCCAGATGTTAATTTATCACTCGATGAAGTTCGGAAAGGAGCCTCACTTTCAATTCTTCTACTTTTGGCAATATCTTCCGCAATAAGCGCAAGATTCTCAACTGCTTGAAGGGGGTTCAACTTTCTTTGGAGAGAGGTTATTCTGGTAGCTTGAAACAGTTGGAAAAAAGCTTATTACAGGAGTATGAACAAATTCTAATCCAAGAAGAGCTTCTAGGGTTCCAGAAATCTAGAGAAAATTGGGGGAGATTTGGCGATAGAAATACTAAATTTTTCCATCTCCAAACTGTTGTGCGGAGGAAGCATAATAAAATTCATGGTATTTTTATTAATGAATCACTTTGGTGCACTGATCAAATTGTTTTGGAACAAGAATCTATTCGTTTCTTCAAAAATCTTTTTTGTGCTCCTAGTGAGGATTCTCCTTCTAATTTCCAGGTGTCAGGGATTCCTCTGCTATATCAGACTACTTATGCACTCTTGGCGCCAATTTCCAAAGAAGAGGTTACAAGAGCAGTCATGGGAATGAGTACTTTTAAGCACCAGGTCCAGATGGTTTCCAACCGTTTTTTTCTTCAAACAATATTGGGAGGTGGTTGGTGATGATATTTGGAAATTGGTCACTAGAGCTTTTCAAGAAGGGACTATTGATCCTTGTCTTGCAAACACTCTGTTGGTTCTGATTCCTAAGGTTCATGTTCCTCGTAATCAGAATCAAGTAGGAGATGGATTGGCAGCCTTGGCGTTGGACAATAAGAATGGGGATCCCATAATTTATGACTCTGCACATATACAAATTCTAAGTGTTCTTCATCTAGATTGTAGAGGCTTGTGCTAGTTTTTTTTCTTTCTTTCTCTTTGGTTTTAGTTTTCACCATGTACCCAAAAAAAAAGTATATGATGAATTGGCAACCAATAAATTTAGAATTGTATATATTCCTAGAATTGTTTGTAAAATTCATTGCATAAAATCCATTGTTAATTTTAGAATTGTTAATATCTTTAAGTGAAATGAATATGCTCCTTTATTAGGAGCACTAATTAGTTTTATTGTACTTGTGTATTAGCAGTTTTGTAGATACTACTATATGTTGGACTAATTATTTTTAATTTATATTGATGCAGCAAAATGATTTGGAAGACAACTTGCCGCATAGACGAGTCTTGATAATTGAAACACCAAGATTTCCTATTTTAGATAGTAATTATATTATGTTAAATAGAAATGGAAACATAATTGTATGTCTTTTGCGTTATTTTTTGACAAATACATACATAATTGTATGTTTGTTTAATCTATATATATATATTAAATACTTTTATCATATTTGCAATATATTAAACGTGATATTTGACACAAAATATATGATAAAAAGAATTATATGTGATACAACGACAAAATTGTTTTTAAGTAGCTGAATAAATAAATATTGTTTTAAATGAGCAAAGACAACGATGTTAAAGCCAGACTATTATAGGCAACAATTTGTAAGTGTTGGTGTTTATGATGAGCAAAGGCAACGATTTTTAAGCCGTGCTAAATGACCAATGATAACGGTTTTCTCCTTTTCCTATAGGCAACGGTTTTTAACCGTTGGTGTTAACGCTGGAAGAAAATCGTTGCCTATTTAAAACATTAGAGAACAGTTTTAAGAAAGTGTTGTCAAAAGTCAAAAAACTGTGGCCTAAACAAAAGGCAATGCCTTAGACTACCACAATTACAAAGCTGTTTTATTTGATAAAGAGAACGTTTTTTTTTATATTTGGCCATGGTTTTCAGTCGTTGCCACAGGTCTAAAATGTTGTAGTGATGGGTTTTCAACCTAGCTTTTTTTGTTCTTGTTCTTGTTTTGTTGTTTTTATTTTATTTTTTGTGAACACCCTCAAGTGTGATGATCTCGTTCGTAGAAAACACGAGACTTGTATAAGTCATTGTTGAAGTTTTCCTTGAAGATGATAACTTAAGATTTGTCTCCTTCTCTTGTGGTCGAATCAACTTATTGAGTCACTTCACAATTGTCCGAGTTTTGAGTTTTTTTATAAACTTTCACAATAAAATGAGATCAACTCCAAAAATTACCTCAGTTTGGGCTTCTTGTGACCTTACATTGTCCTAGTGTGAGATAATCCGAGTCATTTTTTATTCAATTTGATTTGGTAAACTTGAACTGTAAGGCTTTAGACCATGACTCATCTTAAAATCTACCCCAGTTTGAGAGGCTTCTAATTTTCCTTTGCCTTTATTCCTCTTTATTTCATGCATAACCTTTTTTTTTTAAACAATGATCATGCAAATTTTAGTAAGTGTTTGGGCTATGAGTGGTGAGGTGTTAGTGATGATAAAATTAATTTGGGTTTGGCTTAGGTAGATATGGTGGTGATGGTGATGATAGAATTCAATTTAGGTTTGGCTAATAGTAGATGTGGTGGTGTCTATGATACAATTGGATTTGTGTTTTAGTATATGGATGGTATTAAAGTTATGACAATAGTGACAAGATAAATTTTAATTTATGCATTAAAGATGAGATATTTTTATCAAAATTTTATGAGCTTAGTGGAGTCAGCGTTTTTTCCTCATGATGCGCATCTTAGGCGAAAGTCCTCGAAAAGGTATTTTTAAGCTTGTATCGTGGTTAGACTAAGGCTTTTCACGAAAAGGATACAAGGCTCAAAACGTGTGTCTCTCATATCCACCTTTCACCTTTCTTCTTTATCCTATTTCAACAGTTTTCTAGCATGACATTCAACTATCAAGAGAATTTTCTGGATTGATAAAAGTGGCTTAAGATTAAAGCAATGGTTTTTTATGAAGGGTTCCTTTTGTGATCATTGATATTGCACTTGTGCCCTAACTTTTGCCTAAGATATTAATTGGGGGTTCTCAGGGGGCTTTTGTTTTTTTTCTCTTTTGATGTTTTTTTTTGTACTTATCCTCTTATCCTTTGATCACATGTATTAGAAAAAAAATATTTTTTTCTTTAATAGTTGAATGTCAAGGAAAGCGATTGAAAAACTACCCTCCCGGGTTATTGACATATTGAGGGTTATTCAAAAATTATCTCATTTCATGATGTCTTGGCTCAAATGGGGTGACTAGGGATATCTCCTTAGTGTTTGAGAATTACAAAGAAGCCTCGTGTCAAAATATGCATGAAGATGTACATCATTTTTTGGTTTTATATTTGCATCATCCTCCTTTTTTTTATTTTGAATCAAATATTTCATAGTAATGCATAGATTAATTTTATTTGGGTTTATTTGATTATGTGTTCTTTGGATAAATATGGTTGGTAAAGTGTAGTGTGAGATGTTAGGGTGATGTATGAGATGTTGAAATTTACATGATCAATGCATTAGTATATACTTATTAAAAATAGATGCAGTTGAAAGTAAATCTTTATTCATGAAAAAGAAAACTTCGGTAAGTGTGAGATGAGGTTGGTGTAACACCGCGAATTTTATGATTTTGAATTATAAGATTTTATTAATATTTTTATTTATTATATTTTCGAAAATGAATTTCTGGGAATTTTCGGTAAAGAATTAGACGAAACTCTAGTTGTGTTTTAGT
This sequence comes from Lupinus angustifolius, assembly GCF_001865875.1. Taxonomy (NCBI): domain Eukaryota; kingdom Viridiplantae; phylum Streptophyta; class Magnoliopsida; order Fabales; family Fabaceae; genus Lupinus; species Lupinus angustifolius. The sequence continues at coordinate 54,494 of NW_017717930.1, forward strand.
CTTGAAATTCTATTTCCAATTTGGTAGTAAATTTTCATGATTTTCGGAGACAGTCGATTCCGGACCACTGTCGGAGTCAAATCTCACTCAGTACGGCTCAAAAAGTGGTTTTTGAGTTCCGTAACTCGGAATTGAATTCCTATCACGCCGTTGGCTTCGTAATCACATTTAAAGTCAAGATAGACCCTGAGTTGGTCGATAACTATTTTCTAAAAGATTTTCACTAGGAATGCCGAAGTTCGAAGTTCCAACCGTAAAGTAAAATCGGGCGATCATTTTTGGCTACTCGAATATTGGCCGACAATACTCGAGCATGGTTTTAATCGCGTTTGTTTCGCCGAAGTCGTCGCGTCGCGTCGCATGTGTCACTTCACAAAATCTAACCACTAAATCTTATAGATTTTCCTTGATTTACTATCACATGATCCCCTAAATCACTCACTTAACCCATGATTCACTGACCTTCTTAGATTTGTTAGATTGCATTGGAAAATGGATTTAGAAATCAGATTTCTCCCACCCCACAACTCTATAAATACCCATGTATACTCATGCACTAACATTTTGCAAAAACTTGGCAATTTGAAGATTTGAGAGTAAGTTACTTTCATCATCTTTTCTCCTTCATTTTCTTCTTCTTTCAATCTTCAATCTCTTCACATTCAACCAATGGATGTTGATGATATGTTCATGAGTATGTCAAGAACATATTCAACCGTTGAAATTTTCTAAAACACTTTCTAACTCATTTTTGAAGTAAAA
>NW_017717931.1:0-1804 GCF_001865875.1 Lupinus angustifolius
TCAAAGGTTTTGGGGTTAACTTGGGTTTTAAGAAACCCAAGATTTTTATGTTTGAATGTTTTTGAATATATATGATTGTTGATGAAATGTGTTGAATATGGAATATGAATGTTGTTGGGAATTTTTCTGTGTGCAGGTGTTTGAAAAACCATGTTTAAATGTGTTTCGATTGTCGAAAAGGGCAAAATTGGTATTCTGTCCAAGTCCATGTCGCTTGGGAGAGGACTGGGCGAGGGGAAGTTTTGGTTCTGGAATTCCCTCGCCTGGGCGAGCACAGTCTCGCTTGGGCGAGGACTGGGCGAGTAAGGGCCTCGCTTGGGCGAGAAAGCCCAGGATTTTAATGAGCCCCTAGAACTCTCTCGCTGGGGCAAGAGATGCCTCGATTGAGTGAGGAGAGGCCTCACTTGGGCGATAGTACCTTCACCTAGGAGAGGAAGGCTTAAGTTTATTTGAGATTTAAAGATGAATTATCGTTTGGGCAAGAAACAATTATCGCTCGAGCGAGAGATGCCCAGTTTTTAAACGGTATTGTTGATTGAATTTTCGCTTGAGTGAAAGGTCCTCGCTTAGACGAGAGACAGTAATTGTGTTTGACTATTTGGATTGATTGGTTGAGTATGTAATAACCCTAGTATGGGTATGTGATATAAACTAGTTTGGTATAACACCGTAATTGAATTAAAAAGTAAAGTATTCAAGGTGTTGGAATTAAATAGTCAAACTCGGTAATTAATTTTAAAGAAAGTATTCCGAGAAGGATGTATGATTTAGGGCGATGCCCAGAAAAGGATACGTGATACCACAGAGCGAGATCGTCTGACCGTAAGTGGCTTGGTCTGGGACCGTTCAGGGTGATTCAGCGATAGTCGTAGTGGTGGGGACGTTACCCTTTGAGTTATAATGTGAATTAGGGCATTGCCCAGAAAGGAACTCGGGATACCACGTAGCAAGATCGGCTGACCGTAAGAGGCTTGGTCTGGGACCGTCAAGGGTATTCAGCGATGGTCGTAGTGGTGGGATGTATTTCCTTTGTACTATGTGTTAACGTAAGATCGGGACCCACAAGAAGCATTCCTGAGGGAGATGACTTAAGGTGGGCCGAACATGGTAAATAATGATTAAAAGATTTAATCTTATAACTGCGGTTAGTGTTCATATACATATGGTTAATAATGGAGTAGTGGAGAGGAAATTGACGGGATGACTTAGAGCACCGTGATGTTGAGAGGGACGGCGTTGTTGGATGGTGATTCATCAACAATGTCTTGAGGGAGGGTCTAGGTGAGGTGAGTCCCTTGTATTCCTGGGAGAGGACATCCTGTTAGATCGGACAGTTCTCACAGGCCAAACTAGACGATCTCTGACAATCCCTCTTTGCAATCAGGATCAATGAGAGGAATGCCCAGAAAGCGTTTGTACGACCTGGGTCCGAGTAGGACTGTTCCTGAGGGAACCGATCGATCTATTTTTAATTCCTTGCGAGGATATGTTATTTTAGGTGCGTACAAAGTGGTTTGGTATGGCACCTGTACTCTTGATTTATTTCCGACTAGGTTATTGGGAGGATATTGGTGTACGGTGGATGATCATGACAGAGCATACATATATTGCACTTGTGGAAGTGGATTCCCACATTTGAGTTACAAACATCATGCATCATTAAACTTATGCACATATTATTACTTATGGTTATGATATTTGTGTATGAAATATATGTGATACATTATTGTTTATATTGATAAATGGTAGGTTATGATGTCGGTTATAGATAATATATGTGTATGTTATTATTTGGAGTATGATC
>NW_017717932.1:0-8517 GCF_001865875.1 Lupinus angustifolius
GGTGAATTATGATATTGTTTGGGAATAAGTGTTATTTACCTTACATAGGTTGATTAGATAATTGTTTATGAGAGTAATTGATGAGTTTGGTTATATTACTTATGTGGATTGGATAATTGTTGACGAGAACAACTGATGAGTTATAATGTGATAGATTATATATATATATATATATATATATGAACTGCTTTTCATATTTGAGTGTAATATTCTTATTCTGAGTAAGTCCACGCCGTCAATGAATTTACGTTCATTAGATGTCTTACTCTCTCTGCTGTATTGTTCTTGTTCTGTATATATTTGCTATGCAGATGGCCGACAACAACACTCACATTCGAGGTTATCACTTCACGATGTCCCCGATGGGACAATGGGCTAGTGACGGACACAGATATATATACACAGGCCCCTGCGGTTTGTCGTTGCACATGGTGTGCAACGGGTCATCAATGATGATCCCTCATTTCGACACCCATATTGACGCTTCCTTCACTTTGCCGCCAAAGAGGCTGATGTCTCCAGAGGTTGGACTTTGATACTCGCCAGTCAGGAGTGATGGCGTTGTTCCCTCCCACGGTTATAGGATGTGGCAAGATTGTTTGGATGCTCCGTCATCTAGTAGAGCCAAGAGGAGTAGTGGTCTTGGGGGAGGTCCCTGCAAGGAGGCTCCGGTTGTGAGAATGTCATCCCCTCCGAATTATGTCGCCGGGTTATGGCATAATGAAGTGGAGGAAGAGGAGGAGGAGGACGAGGTCGTTGAGCTCGTAAATGTAGAGAGCTCGGTGGAGGTGATTGACCTCGTGTCTGACTCGAAAGAGGAAGAGGACCCAAGTGAGGGGTCCAACATTCCCGGAATCTTTTGAGTTAGCTTGTTGACCAGTCGATGTCCCCTTTTGTTTTTGGTGGGGGGCTGCGTTTCTTTGGATTTTGTATACGTTAGTGGCGATGTAGTTTCCGCCTTTACTAACCTAGTTCGTATAAACCGACTATGACTTAACCCATTATATATATCTATGAAGATGTATATTCAGGAAATGTTGTGTCATTTCAGTTACCGTTAGGTAACCGGTTTTGATTTCCGCGTTATATGTTACTTAAAGTGATGTCCCGAAAAAGAAAGGTTTTAAAAAGGAAACAATTTTATATCACCAATTAAAAAAAAAATTTACTCACTTTTCCGCGTAATAAATAAAGAGTATTTTTCGGGGCGTCACAGTTGGCCTTGACTGGGATCCTCAAATGAGAATTTTTCAAATTGGTCTCCTATTTAGCTAGGGTTGAAGACAATGCATTATCGAATATGGTCTCGACCACAAACTTGGAGTTCTCTGTCTTCTTGAATGTCTTCAGTTTCAACATTGATTGCTTTCAGTCAAGTTTAACAATACTGTTCATAAATTCGATCTTCAATTGATGGACCTCTTTAGCAATGAGATCATGAAATGCATGCAAAAAAATGATTTCTTATTGATGCAATATGTGGATAAAGTGAATTTTTTTATATTTTGTTTTATCATGTTACATGAATTGAGATGCAACTTATAACTCGAAATGATGCATGGAATGCAAGTACATAGTAACTTTGAGCTCACACTACCTTAAAATGCATGACGTGCATATTGAGGATGCATTTGATTTATTTGGGATGTATGAATGATGTGAGAATGAAAACACATGGGGTGAAACTATGGAATGAATGTAATTTTCTTTTTTTTAGTGCATGAGACTCTTAGAACATGCAATTTATGATGTATATGACTTTGAATGCATAAAGACTATGTGAATATGTATGAAATATATTTTTTCTTTTTATGATGAGATGATAAAGTTTGTGACAATGAATATAATGAAATTAAAATGTATGATATGGTAATGCGTGAAATAGAATATTTTGAATGATTTATTTTTATATTTTTGATGAATGTATAAGTGAGTGTATGTATGAGTAATGTGTTTATTTTTTTAATTTCATGTATACATGAGTGAATGAATGCTTAATAATTTTTATGCAAGAATGAATGCTTAATAATTTTTATGCATGAATGAATGCTTAAGTCGATGAATGATTACTTTTCTTTCTGAATACATGAATGATTTTTTAAAAAATGATTGAGTGAATGAATAAAATATAGATGAACGCATGTATGATTATTGTATTTTTATTTTTTTAAATGAGTGTATAATTTATTTACTTTTTGTTAAAATGCATGGATGCATAAATTAATGAATGAATAAGTAGAAGAGTGTATGAAAATGTATGCATGGATAATTGAATGAATGAATAAATGCATAAGCCACTTAATGAAGATATTTTTTTATATGATGAACGAATGAATAAGTCAATCAATATTTTTTAAATGTATGATTGAATGAATGGATGAATTTTGCTTTTCGATTGCATGAGTGAATGAATGTGTGAGTAATGTACTCATTTTTAATGAATATATGAAGGCATAAGTCAATGAGTATTTAAATAATGTATTTTTTTTCTTTTTTTTAGTGCATGAGTGAGTAGTGGAATGGAATCAATAAATAAATAAATGTTTGAGTTACATGTATTATTTTATATGAATGAATGCATGAAATTATTTTGATGCATGAGTGAATGGATGAATATGTGAATAAATAAAAGAATGTATGAATAATGTATTTTTTATTTTAAATACATATATTGATAGCTAATTAGAAAAATGTATGAGTAATATATGCATGAATGAATTATTGTGAGTGATAGTTTTTTTTTCGAGTTAGCGTATGCATGGATTGAAATGATTTTTTTAATGATATGTTTTTTTAATGTATGTACTTATGATAAATACATGTATAAGTAGTGGATGATGAATTTTCATATATTTATGTATGTATGAATGTAAGTATAAGTAAATCAATAAAAAAATTTCTTTTTAAATGCATGAATGAACGCATAAGCCAATTAATGAAGATTTTAGTTATTGAATGCATAAGTCAGTCAATAAATATTTTTATTTTTTTGAATGCATAAATGAATGGATAATTGAGTGAATGTTTGAATATGTACTTTTTATATTTATGCATCCATGTATGAATTTTTTTTTTTGAATCATGTATTTTTTTATTAATGCATGATGAATGAAATGTCTAAAATATAAAATGCATGCCCTTAGGGTAATGAATCCTATCTTGGTGGTGGTTTAGCCATCATTACGATTTGAAAATGTATATATATATTTTTTTAAATTATATTTCTTTTATTTTTGTCGTTCCGACTAGTTTTGGGCCAAAATAAATTGCTATATTTATTTTTATGATAATCTTCTTGTTAGAGGAATAGGAATTCCCCTCAAAGGTGCGATATTTTACATGATTTTTATTTTACATGATAAAATTCCAAACAATACGCTATAATACAAACATGATAGAAATCACAAGATTCACAACAAGTACAAACATCCTAGGATAGGGTTCTAACATACAATGGACACTCTTGGTAAGTTTTAGACTTCCAATAAGGTGCACATATTGCATCTCTCTCCAATAGAGAAACCCAAATATTATGACGTTAGAAACAGGAGACCAACTCGAGCGGCTAACTCATAATAAGAAGTAACAATATGAGTGGTCCACATCACTAACACTTAGAAGTGGCAAAGACCGCGACCAGTGAGGCTAGTGTCCCTTCTATCCAAAAAGGCATCACTAATACCCGGGTGTAGGGCATATGTGTGTCTAAATTGTGTACATGATATATCATCCAATAACAAAAATAATACATACATAAAACATGTACTTAATATTTATAACATATAATTCATACATACAACATATAATTATTAATTAAGCATGCATTTCATGTTTATAATATACAATTCATAATTAAGCATGTAATTCATATTTATAACACACAATTAGTAATTAAGCATGTAATTCATATTGATATCATAACATATGATTAATAATTAAGCATGTAATTCATATTGATATCATAACATACGATTAATAATTAAGCATGTAATTCATATTGATATCATAACATATGATTAATAATTAAGCATGTAATTCATATTGATATCATAACATACGATTAATAATTAAGCATGTAATTTTCGTGTTGTTGGAAATTAACTAATTAACCAAATAGAAAACAAATAATAATAATAAACAAACAGTCACACATTTTATTGATTATGGGCCGGACTCTCTCAAAAAAGTCCCCAGCAAAGTCGCCAGCTGTCGCGCCCCGATTTTCGGCTGCACGACTTTGTTAGAGTCGCCACTACATTTTATAGTTAAAAATGTAAAAAATCTTTTAAGCCCAATTACATTAGACTTTGGATTTTTGATATCCAGATTTGGGAGTCGGTTACAAGGTATGGAGGGTATTAGCATCCTACCTGCCCACCTTACGCGGTACCCTTCACTAAAATATATGACTTTATCATTATTATTATGTTTAATTGTTAAATTATCTGGTTAATTAATTAATTTAAATGAGCAAAAATATTTATTTTTTTAGTTATTCATGACAAGATGTACCTTGGTTATACGTATTCCTATTAAGATAATCAAGGGTTACGTAGTTCTTTAGTAGAGAAATGTTTGTTGGTTGAGTATTTTAATTAAGGACAGAAACGGCATAGTGCGACTGTCTGAAAGATGAGTTGAGAAGAAAGAAGCCCTCAGGGAGACTGTCCCTCCATCCTTGATGTAGTTGGCAAATTTTATTAATGAAAATGTTTACTTTTGTGTATTTATGGAAAGTGTTTTAAATCATTATTAATTTGCATTAATGATCGTGCTAATAACTGATTGTTACTTTAATTTATGGTGATATTTATTTGGTTTGAAAAAATGATCTTATCAAGTAATTTCTACGCAATAGATATATCATTGACTTTTTGTTATAAAAAAATAAAATTTATCATATAACAATGTTATTATTTTTTTGAATAATATTACTATACAAATTCTTAGTAAAATTATTTCTTCAATGGTGGCAATAAAAGTTGGTACAATTATCATATAAATATTGTAGAAAAATGAAGGTACTTACTTGTTGAAGCTTGCAAAAGAGCAGGGATACAATGCAACGAAAGACAAATAACTTACTAGGCTCAATGACGTGTCGGAATTAGATGGATCGACACTCAAAGTGTGGAGAATATGACCATGTGGTAGATTTGCACGCGTTGGGTGAGGAAGGGTGCACTTAGATGGGAATAATATGATGTTCACATGAGAGTAGTAATCTGGAGCGACGTGGTGTACTGCAACCGCATAATGTTTTGAGATTTGATTAGTTATGAGTGACTGGTCAACGTATATGCGGACTAGTATGTAGAGCTCTTTTTTAAGAGATTTTTGTGTGTAATTATTGTTTGTAATTTTTATATGGAATTCTTACACCTTTTTAGTGCATTTTTGTGTGTGGAATCCCCCTATTCTTTGGTGAATAAGATACTCTATTTATAGACTATGACTTATCACATGAGCTTAATGAGGAGAATATATCCCATTAATTGATTAGAGGAGGTTAAGGGAAATAAATCAGATTTGCAACATAACTAAATTGATTTGAAATTTGCTTGATTTGATTTGCTTATTCTCATATTGTAACCTTAATTTACCTGATTCCAATTTTCTAAATGTTTAATTTTTCATCGAATCAAATATGTAAAGATTAATTATTATAATCAAAATTATTTGTGCAACACAATCAGATTGATATAAAATTTTCTTCCAATCTTAATTTGATTTGCATATTTCCTAATTGTGATATTTAACTTATTTGATTGATTTGTAACCTTGATTTATTTGATACCAAATCTCTAAAGATTTAATTTTCTAATCAAAAGGATTTGTGCAACACAATTAGATTGATATGAACTTTCTAATTTGATTTGATTTACGTTTTTCCATATTGCAATCTTGATTTGATTTTTGTATCTTTAAATATTTAGTTATTATCAAGGTGATTCATGCAACTTAATCAAATGGACATGATGTGATTCAAATTATATATTTTCAAATCTTTAATTTATCCGATAATTCAATCAAATTTTTAACTCATTCAGTTTTTGTTTTTATTTATTTATTTATTATTATTATTTTTAGAATAACTTTGAAAATGTCATTTTTTGAGAATTCACTTACTTTGAATTTGAATTTTGGTTAACATAATCACTTAGATTTAGGAACATTATCATAATCGGTTTGACATTTATATTTTGGCTTTGTTATTTTAGTTAACCTAATAGCTTAGATTTAGGAACCTTAACAACTCGTTTACTTTTATTATTTTTAGAAAATCATTGTTTTCAATTCTGTTACTTTTTATTTAAAACAGTTTTGGGCTTTTTCTGGACCGGACAAAAATGAGTGTTCACAACGGGTTTCAATTTTGCACAGTTTAATCATTAACTTAACCTTAATTGATTAAGGGTTTTCTAAACATGTTACTTTGATGTGATATGAACTTCCTATATGATTTGTAAAGGTATGATGCATGATTTTGAATGATATATGATTTACCCTTGGTTTAATACACCAAATTCATGTGATCGTGTATTTACGCAGGAGCATGTAAATCATGTAAGTATTCATGTAAGTTTCATTATTAGTTATGATCATATTTTAGGTTGTGAGAATTTCATTAAGGTTCACCTAACTTAGACATTACCCAATCAAATATCTTAAGACATAAGATAATAAGATAATAGAAAATACTCCTAGTCTTCTAGATCTTCTTAAATGCTTGAACTTTGAGCCTTGACTTTGTTGTTTGTTGATTTGCCCATGTCTTCAAGCTTGTATTTAAACTTTATCTTCATCAAAATCCATGTGATGCATGCTTGCATTTACAAATCGCTATCTTTGGTTGTTTAACATCATTCTCCCCTAACTATTGGACCTATGTACTCCTCCGCCTCTTAATCGGCTTTAGCTCCGGTGGCATAGGCCTATGTGTCTTTGTCCTAGCTTCCAAGTCGGTTGGACCCACGAAGCGTGGCATAGCTGGGATGTCTACATTCTACTTCTTTTCATCTGGCATTGCATTTATTTCTGCATTTGTTTACATCTTTCAAACATGACATGAACTCTATATTGCTTCTTCTATTTCTTCCATATTCTATGTTGTCCTTGTTCTTTACTTCCTTTCAGAGTCACCAAGATGGTATCTTGTTCGCGAGCGAGTTGATGATGCCACAAAGCTCATGTCCAACATTGCTTCCACCAATAATAAACACCTGCCAAGAGATATTATTCTTCCACATGACGGTGAAGATTCATCAAAACCAAATGATGGTTTGGGGTATGAGCAAACATGCAAGAATGAACAATGTGGTGAATATAGAAACAACATTTACATGAACGTGGCTCTTAATGTAGAGGCTTAGATGCCAGCATTTGGGTTAACAGCGCTTTTGTTAAACAAGTTAGGGAGGAAGCCATTGACCATAGGGACTATGTGGTTGAGTGGGTTCTTTTGTTTGATGGCTAGTTTTATTAGTAACGTTAGGATTTGGAAGGTGGTGAGAATGATACGTGGGATTTTAGGAATATTTGGGATGGCAGGAATTTATAACTATGAAGAAGATCTTTGCTCCTGAAGGCAAGGTTTTGATGAAGACACCAACATCACCAAAAAGAAAAAAATGAAGATTACTTATGAAGACCAAGAAGATTAAAGCTTCAAGACAATTAGTCTAAGTCTAAATAGGTACTTGTTTCCTATACTCTTTAATATACCAAAGTAGTAACGCTAAAAATATTTTAAAAGAAATTGAAACACTTCAAGTTTTAAATGAAAATATTTTTCAAAATACTGTGTAGCAGGTTACTGAAATTTAAATAACAGGTTACATGAATGAAAATTAGTTATCCAACAATATTTAAATTGGAGTAATCGATTACTCAAATTTGAGTAATCGATTACTCTAAGTAAATTTTAAATTCACTGTTGGACAGAGAGTTTGAGTAACTGATTACTCCAGTGAATAACCGATTACTCAATGTAATTTTTCAAAATGTAACGTTTGGGTAACTGATTACCCACTTACTGTAATCGGTTACTGAGAGTTGTTACAATAGTTTTTCAGATATAAAACTCAAGAGTTTTCATCCCAAACGAAATGCCTTCATTCCAAACAATTCCTACTCGTTCATAAAGGCACAATGACTGATTAGAAAGCCTATTTACAGGCCTTAGAACTCACAATGAAAACAACTCTCACACAACTCTTTTATAACTCTTTCGCACTTTTTATCACAACTTTCCTACACTTTTCTGAAATAGTTTTCTGCACTTCTAGCAACTTGAACTCAAACTTTCAAAGCTATTTTTCTGAGTTGCTTGAAGTAAAGTGTTTTAAAGTTTTGTAAACTTAAAGAGCATTATTTACTAATTATACAAAAGAGTTATTGGATTGCAAGTGATATTTCATTTCATACTTGTAAAGGCAATCCAAGCCATCATTGTAATTCTTCATTCATTGTAAATACTTTATTTCACGGGGTGTGAATAGAAAGGGGATAGAGTTA
>NW_017717933.1:0-2453 GCF_001865875.1 Lupinus angustifolius
TATTAGTGAGTGCGTACGGTACATAGAGATCTCGGGGTGAGATATTGTAATTACATCTCATAATATTTAGTGGAAAATCTCTTGTGCTGCAAGAGTACTGGCTGAAGCCTTTGGTGGACAAGTAGGTGAACCAGTATAAAAATTCTTGTGTACTCTCTTCTCCCTTACCTATTTGATTTATTCTTGTTTATTTTCTGCAATATTATCCGCTACACTTTAACTCTTCATTTTGCAGAAAAAATGGTCATAATTTCTAGTCAACTAATTCACCCCTCCCCCCCTCTTAGTTGCAATCTCAGTCTTACAATTGACACCAGAGCTTTTTTTGAGTAAGTTATTCTCAAAACTGATCCTACATCAAAGATGGCTGCAAGATCATTCCCATGAGAAGGTTCTAACATAAACCGCCCTCCAAGCTTTGTTGGAGAATGCTATGACTTCTGGAAAATCAGAATGTGAATATTCATAGAATCCCGAGACTTGGATATATGAAACGCAATTGAAGAAGACCCTATGAACACTTCACAGTTATAAGCAGTGTAAGGGAAATAAAGCCTAAATCTTCATGGAATGATGAAGACAAGAAGAAGGTGCAATATTACCTAAAGGCAAAGAACATCTTCACTTCTACTCTTGGAATTGATGATTTCTTTAGAGTATCTAACTGTAAATCCGCCAAGAAAATGTGGGATACTCTAGAGACCACACATGAAGGAACAGAGGAAGTAAAAAGGTCAAGGCTAAATACTCTCTCTCAAGAATATGAAATGTTTCGAATGAAACCTGGAGAAAAGATACTAGATCTTCAAAAGAGATTCACCCATCTTGCAAATCACCTTCTTGCTCTTGGTAAGGTATTATCTAACAGGGACTTGAACTTGAAAGTTCTAAGATCACTTACCAGAACATGGTAACCAACGGTAACAGCTATTTCTGAAAAGAAAAGTTTATCGAAAATGTCTCTGGCTGCATTATTTGGAAAATTGCAGGAACACGAGTTAGAACTCAGCCAACTGGATCAACATGAAAAACAGGAGAAGAAAAAGAATAATATTTCTCTCAAAGCAAAAATTGACAAATATGAGTCATCAGAGGATGAATCCGATAAAGAAGAGATAGAAGACATGAGTCTCTTTGTGACGAAATTCAGCAAATTCCTCAAAAGGAATAAAGGTGGTAGAATTGGACAAGTAAGAAAGTTCACCAAGAACAACGATGCCTCTACTTCAAATCAGAATTTTACATGCTTCAAATGTGGCAAGACTGGCCACATGAAGATAGATTTTCCAAATTTGAAAAAAAATGCATTCAAGGGAAAGAATGAAATAAAGACCGGAAGGAGAGCATACATAGCTTGGGAAGACAACGATACCAGTTCCGCCTCTGAACTAGAAAATGAGGAACAAGCACATCTCTCTTTGGTGGCGTCTCATTATTCCGATGATGAAGAGGTAAATGACTCAAAACTATATTCTCCTAAATTACAAACTGCATTCAATGACCTGCATGATGAGTACATCAAACTCACAAAAATGTTTTTAAAACAGAAAACTGAGTTAGATTCATTTAGAAACAAACCTTCATCATCTTCATGTCAAAACTATATTGCTCTTAAAAACAAAGTTACAACATTAAATCTTGAACTTAATAAGTTAAGTAAGAGCAGTAAAAGTTTAAATAGGATCATCAATGATCAACGACACTCAACAGACCGAAGAGGTCTTGCCTATTCAAAAGGCCACGTTTCTAAGAAACCTACTGTCCCAATTAAGATAAACTTTCACAAAGGAAGTATCGTTGCTCATAAACATAACAATGATAGAACTAGGATACATAACCATCAACCCACATGCTTTTATTGTAAAAATGTTGGCCATACTCCTAATTCATGTCATATTAGAAAAGTTGGTATTCCAACAAGCCAATATGTTTGGGTTTAGAAAGGTGCTAACCCCGCAGGACCCAAATCACATTGGGTACCTAGAAAATATTTTTAATTTATTTTGTAGGAGTGCTTGAATGCCATAAACATAAATGTATTATCATGACAACGACTGTTCAAAGCACATAGCACGAGGAGATTCAAAATTATCATTTATTCAAGCAATAAAGGCCTTGTTACCTATGCATAGAACATCAAAATAAAAATCCTTGGTATAGGTAACATTGTTATTATATTCTCAACCATTATAGAAGGTATGTTATATATTGAAGGACTCAAGCACAACCTTCTTAGAATAAGTCAACTATGTGATAAAGGCTTCCATGTGGCATTCTACCCAAATAAGTGCATCATCGAAAGTAAGAATCCTCATCACTCTCAACTAGTTGGTAAGAGAATAAACAATATATATATGATTGATATGAATTCATCTTTACCAATAACATGTTTAGTTGCAAACGATAATCATGATGCATGGCTATGGCATAGGAGAATTGCTCATATTCACATG
>NW_017717934.1:0-363 GCF_001865875.1 Lupinus angustifolius
AGAAGATGAAGGCATCTTCCTAGGCTACTCTCTTACGAGTAAAGCTTACAGAATTTTTAATAAAAGAACACAAGCCATGGAAGAATCTGTTCATGTATCTTTTGATGAAACCAATGCTGAGATAAAAGATGTTATAACTCCTGCTGAGGAAGAACTACCAAGTTCCTCTTCAAATGAAATTTCTATCATTGAATCTACAACTGATACTGAGCAATTGAAAATGAATGATAACCTACCATCTCAAGAGGAGCATACTCATTCAGATTTACGAAAAGAGTGGAGAACTCATCGATACCATCCAATTGACAATATTATTACTGAATTAAATACGGGTATCACAACCCGAAGAATGCTTGATAAAGC
>NW_017717935.1:0-15950 GCF_001865875.1 Lupinus angustifolius
ATAAACCTGATGAAAATAGTATTATAGTTAGAAATAAAGCTAGACTAGTAGCCCAAGGATACAACCAGGAAGAAGGTATCGATTTTGATGAAACCTTTGCTCTGATCGCTAGACTTGAATCTATTAGGCTATTACTTGCATATGCTTGCTCTTTGAATTTTCACTTATATCAAATGGATGTAAAGAGTGCTTTCCTCAATGGCTACATTCAAGAAGAAGTGTTTATTGAACAACCTCTTGGTTTTGAAGATTATAAACATCCTTCTTATGTCTACAAATTAAAGAAAGCTCTTTATGGTTAAAGCAAGCTCCTCGCGCATGGTATGATCATCTAACTAAATTTCTACTTGAAAAAGGTCTCAACAAAGGAAAGGTCGACACTACTCTCTTCATAAAGAAAATAAATCATCATACTCTACTTGTTCAAATTTATGTAGATGATATTATTTTCGGTTCTACTAATGAGTTATTATGTAGTGATTTTGGCAATATGATGCAAGGAGAGTTTGAAATGTCTATGATGGGGAAGTTAAATTACTTCCTTGGATTATAAATCAAACAGCTTGACAATGATATTTTTTGTAAGTCAATCCAAATACTGCAAAGATTTGCTAAAAGGATTTGACATGGATGGATGCAAGCAAATAGCTACTTCTGTGGGATATGGAACTTACATCGATACAGATGAAGCAGAAAAATCCATCGAGATATCAAAGTATCAAGGTATGATTGGATCTCTTTTATACTTAACTGCCAGTAGACCTGATATCATGTTTAGTGTATGTCTGTGTGTTCGCTATCAATCCAAACCAAAAGAATCAGACTTAGTTGTTGTTAATAGAATCATGAAATATCTTAAAGGCACAACTAATGTTGGACTGTGGTATCCAAAAGGAAGTATATGTGACTTGGTTGGATATTCAGATTCAAGCTTTGCAGGATGCAAAACTGAGAGGAAAAGTACAAGTGGTACTTGTCATATTTTAGGGAATGCCTTAGTTTCTTGGTCATGTAAAAAACAAGCATGTGTAGTCCCCTAAGCACTACTGAAGCTGAATATATTGCAGCAGGTAGTTGTTGTGCCCAAGTGTCGTGGCTTAAGCAACAATTACGAGATTATGGTTTAGATTTGGGTTGCACTCCTCTAAAATGTGACAATACTAGTACAATAAACCTCACAAATAATCTGGTTATGCATTCAAGAACCAAACACATTGATATAAGGCATCACTTCCTTAGGGACCATGTCCAAAAGAAGGATGTGTCTGTAGAATTTGTAGATACTCATAACCAACTAGCAGATATTTTCACTAAACCTTTGGCAAAAGAACATTTCTATAAAATTAGACGAGAATTAGGCATTATTGATGAAGCATACTTATCTTAAATGCTTATATATGATTATATGTATGTTTCATTCTATCTATTTCATGCCTACTTGAACTTAAATGTGTTTATTTATGTTTAAAAATTTCAATTTTTGGGTTAAAAATCATTTTCATAGTTTAATTTTGCCTAAAAATAAGTTTTTCTCGGGTCAGTAATCGATTACACTGGAGAGTAACCGATTACAGGGTTGAACAGCATGTTTCAGTAACTGAAAACTCAAAATGAGTAACCGATTACTTTGAGTTGTTGTTTGAAAATTTTAAAATTTTTAATTTGAGTAACCGATTACTCAAAGTGAGTAACCGATTACTTTGTGTTGTTATATATGAATTTTTTCTGCTTTTTTAAACTTTTTCAAACTCATCATCCTCATCAACTCGTGCTCTCTCTTTCTCAACCCTTTCAAACCCTAAAATCTTTGTTATTGATCCGTTTTAAGTGATTTTTGTGCCTATTCTTATCACATTTCCACTTATAAACACTTCTAAACCTTCATTTTCGTGTTTAGTAACCTAAATAAAAAAACCCCAAATCTCCAAAATCTCAAAACCTAAACCTTTAAAACCGATAATCCATGGCATCCACTTCAAAAACCAAGAAGCAATGCACCTCCACGACTCAAAAGAAGCAAGGAACTACTTATATGGAGTCCAACCCTCTGGATCTAGCAAGGCTTCTAGCTAATGAGGAACAACGTAAAGTGTTTGAAGAACACTTCCATGGACGCATTATTTTCACTCCAAAATTCGGTAATGTTGGAAATTTTGAGTTTGAAGATTTTCTTTCCCTTATCTTTTACGTCAAAAAAACCATTTTGATTTTTGTTGTGAGACAAATGAAATTTATCCAGAACTTGTGCGAGTATTTTACTGTAACATGAACTTTCGTACAAATCGTCTTTCTTCCTATGTCAAAGGAAAAGACATTGTTTTGGATCTTAAAACCTTTAGTTCATTGTTGTGTAACATACTCTCTCAAAGTAGCATAACAGGTTACGGCCTTGTGTGTGAATGAGATAATTATGATCGGGATGATTTTTATCATACTTTATGTAGATTTTCAAAAAGGGAAATAGAAATGCGTAAGCAACAGGGCTTTGGCGAAACCGTAAAAAACCGAGACATCCTATCTGCTGGATATCTAAAGCTTGAGGACTGTTTGCTTCATTATTTTTTGAGTTATGTCATCTTACCAAAATTTTCAAATCATTCTCAAATAAGTAACATAGAACTCCAATTGATGTATGCTTTAAAGTTTAACATCAAGATCAATTGGGCTCTAATGATAATGAAACAAATGTGGAATGTTAAAAATATTCAAAGTCCTTTGCCATATGCAATCTTCATAACCAACATTTTTCAACATTTCGGTGTTTCTACAAATGGTAAAACAAAGGTGCCTCTGAATCTTCGAGAAAGCCAAATTGATGTGGAAGTGATCCACAAAATGGGTTTCACCCAAGACCCTCGAACTCGCACCTATAAACATAGAACTGATAAACCGACTGCTGCTGCTGAACCATCTGAACCTGAACCTCCTAACCCTCCTGAACCACAACCGTCTGAGTTTCATGCTCAATCGTCCTCATCTGTTGCCATGCCTACGAACCAAATGATTATGGATGAGTTGTTTTCTCTCCGAGGGTACATCACTAACCGGATGGATGCTCTCGACTCTTAGAATCAACAAATCCAATATGAACTTCATTGCCTCTCCTCTAGAATGGATAGCATGGATATTGATGAAGACAATTCTGAGCCTGAGTCTTAGAATATATGTTGTTAGGATATTTTTCTGATTGTATTGCTTTCAAAATTCGGACAAATTTTTAATTATGCTTATTTGTTGTTTTTAAGTTATTGCTATATATTCCTGGACAAGTTACTTTATGATGTTTTGTGCTTTATTGTTTCTCTTCTGGATACATATTTGAAACATCTTATCTATGCATTGCAATACTTGCTTATCTATATATTGATCCATACATGAGTATATGATATCATATTGTATATCTTGATTACATAAATGTATGTATGCTATATATTTTGTGCTGTAATCTCTTTGCTTTTCTACTTTTTGACAAAGTCAAAAGGGGGAGAAAAGTTGGGGGATGTATTTTCTGTAAAATTATTCCGGGCACATTACTCCAAAAGAAAGGGGGAGCATACAAGATAGGGGGAGCATACTCAAGTCAAACTTCAACATATCTCAAAGTATATTACTCTCAAGAAAACTACACTGTCAAAAAGATATTGGTTTGTCATCATCAAAAAGGGGGAGATTGTAAAGAAGATCTTTGCTCCTGACCGAAGATCTTTGCTCTTGACCTTGGCAAGGTTTTGATGAAGACACCAACATCACCAAAAAGAAGAAAAGGAAGATTGCTTATGAAGACTAAGAAGATTAAAGCTTCAAAATAATTAGTCTAAGTCTAAATAGGTACTTCTATCCTATACTCTTTAATATACCAAAGTAGTAATGTTCAAAATTTTTTAAAAGAAATTGAAAACTTCAAGTTTTAAATGAAAACATTTTTCAAAATACTGTGTAACAGGTTACTGAAATTTGAATAACAGGTTACATGAGTGAAAATCAGTTATTCAACAATATTTAAATTAGGGTAACTGATTACTCAAATTTGAGTAACCGATTACTCTAAGTGAATTTTAAATTCACTGTTGGACAGGGAGTTTGAGTAACCGATTACTCAAGTGAGTAACTGATTACTCAATGTAATTTTTTCAAAATGTAACGTTTGGGTAACCGATTACCCACTTACTATAATCGGTTATTGAGAGATGTTACATCAGTTTTTCAGATTTAAAATTCAAGAGTTTCATCCCAAACGAAATGCCTTCATTCCAAACAATTCCTACTCTTTTATAAAGACACAATGACTGATTGGAAAGCCTATTTAAAGGTCTTAGAACTCACAATGAAAACAACTCTTTTATAACTCTTTCACACTTTTCTACACTTTTCTTAAATAGTTTTCTGCACTTCTAGCAACTTGAACTCAAACTTTCAAAACTATTTTTTCAGTTGCTTGAAGTAAAGTATTTTAAAGTTTTGTAAAAATTAAAGAACATTATTTACTAAGTATACAAAAGAGTTGATTGGATTGCAAGTGTTATTATATTTCATACTTGTACAAGCAATCCAAGCCATCATTCAAATTCTTCATTCATTATAATTATAAATATTTTCTTTCACGCGGTGTGAATAGAAATGGGATAAAGTTACTTGGAAATGTGTCTTCCAATGGTATAAGTATTAGTGAGTGTGTAAGGTATATAGAGATCTCGGGATGAGATATTGTAATTACAACTCATAATATTTAGTGGAAAATCTATTGTGCTACAAGAGTACTGGACGTAGCCTTCGATCGACAAGAAGGTGAACCAGTATAAAAATCATTGTGTACTCTCTTCTCCCTTACCTCTTTGATTTATTGTTGTTTATTTTTTGCAATATTATCCGTTGCACTTTAACTCTTCATTTTACAGAAAAAGTGATCATAATTTCTAGTCAACTAATTTACCCCTCGTAGTTGCAATCTCAGTCTTACAATAATTTGTTGATTATTTATATGGTCGAGCTGTTCCCAAATGTGATGAGGAACACTGTGCTCGGGTTTAGCTCCCAGGTGGTGCAAATGGGCCTCATATTAGCACCGATAGTGATTGTTTTGGGTGCTTGGTTGTCATATCCATTATTTGCAGCCTTTGAAATTGCGAGTGGGATTTTTACGTTTTATTTGCTAGAAACACTAAACCAACCTCTGTATGATACATATACAGGATTGGATGCTGAAATTGCATGATCCTAGATGTTTTTAATTTGATAACATCTTTGGTTTTTTATATTTGTTAAATATTAGTGCAATCATCTATTTGGAAATATTAGTTTTTGAGAAAAATATATATACAATTTTTATATGTCATTGTATCATTCATCATTCATATTTTATTATCATTAACTTTGAAATAAAAGTAATACAAATTAATAATTAATGACGCACTAATTATGTATAAATCTTTTGTATTAATTTTTTTCACTCTTTGGTTTTGCGGTGGTGCTTGAAGCAATGCTTTTTTTATTTATTGATATAGGTATTAAATAATAATTACATCTAAAAATAAAATTTGTACAAATTTAAGTCAATATCTACATGTTTAATATCGGATGTTTTAAAAATAATGTAACTAATTCTTTGGCATTGAACAAATAGTATTTTATGTTATATGAGCTTACATTTCTTTACCAAAAAAGATAGACCTTCAAAATCATGTTGCTATAGAGTCATGGACAAAGCTGGCAATGAGATGTGCTTAGCCAATCTTCACTAATTAACATACAAATTATGTTTCATACACTGAGTTGTCTAATAATTAATATAATAATAAAACAAAAACAATTATGAATATTTAAAATATAAACTATATTTTTAATTAATATAACATATTTTTATTAGACAATATAATATATGAGACATGACTTGGATCCACTAACAAGGCTTTAAGTAGTAACAAAAACATGGATTATCTAACTGAATGTACAGTTTCAAATTTACTATAACAAGGTTTCAGACTCATTACCCAACAAAAGGCAACTTCTTGAAAGTAATAAGAACAAAAGTTTTTCCATATTCTTGATATTTGTTTAAGCGTCCTAGTCAATTGAATGAAAGAGTACTTATTATGAAAAGGTTGAAAAAGTGTTTATTGTTGAAATGTTGAAAGAAACTTATTTACTTGATGAGAGAAATAAACTAAGAATGTAAAATATATACATTATAAGTGTAAAGATTTATACATATTCAATATATCATCTACCATTCATTTGTATTACTTTTTCTAATAGTCAACAATTGTCAAATATAAATGAGAGATGATGTAGTAGTGATGTATAAAACTCTTATGATGTTAGTGCTTACATTTTTTCGAATAAACTACAAGTATAATATCAATATAACGTAAATGTAAAGATTTATGCATAGTCAATATATTATCTATCATTCATTTGTATTAGTTTTTTTTGAAAAGTCAATATTTATTAAATATAAACGACAGATGATACAATGATAATATATAATTGTTAACTATCAAATATAATGGTAGCATCATATTATGTTATGATTAGTGATTTTGCCGATATAAAAGGTTTTTTATATTTAGAATTATATTTTAAAGCCTCCATAAATTACCTTTAAAATTATATTGAGAATTATATTATTTGCTCATTGTCAATAAATCACTTACATTACTTTTAAAACATCTAATATTAAATGTAGATATTGATTTAAATTTGTACAGGTCCTAGTTTTAGATGTAATTATTATCTAATACTTATATCAATCACTAATAAAAAACATTGCTTCAATCACCACCTCAAAACCAAAGAGTGAAAAATTAAAAATATAATATCTATCAACTAAAAAATATAAAGATTTCTAACAACTATTGCAAAAATCTACCATTCATTTATATTATTTTCATTTCAAATTCAATAATGGTAAAATATGAATGGTGAATGATATAATGATAGTGTCAAAATCACTTATGTTGTCATTGTATACATTTTTTCCTCAAAAATTAATATTTCCAAAAATGAATCAAATGAAGAATCAATAGATGATTGTACTAAGATTAACAATCATCACAACAACAACAGTAAATAAAGGAAAACAAATATAAAAAACCAAGGATGTTATCGAATTAAAAACATCTACGATCATGCAACTCCAACCTGCAATCCTGTTTGGAAGATGTAAGCAATGGTAGAAAGAAGTGCAATGCTAAATGAAAAGATGTAGAATAGAGACATCTCAGCTATGCCTTGCTTCATGGGTCCAACCGGCTCGGAAGCTAGGACAAAGGCACATAGGCCAACATCGCCGGAGCTAAAGCCAATTAAGAGGTGAAGGAGTACATAGGTCTAATAGTCAAGTGAGAATGCTGTTAAAGAAGCAAAGATAGCATTTAATTTCCTTCCAAGAGAAGAGTATGAGAGATGACCAAATATTCCAGCACCTAGAATAATATATAATGTTAATATGCTGTATCAATTATAGGAATAAGAAACTCAACATTGGTTATTATTTACTTCAACAGAGCAATACATAGATACCCTAACGAAAATTAAAGAAAACTGGGAAATTTGCTCAGATTACTTACTATCCAAGTTCATGCCACAATAGAATTCGTCCAAAAATATTAGTGTATTTTAGAGCATAGTTATCAACAAACACATATTTATTGTTCACATTTTCTAATATATATAATGTTAATTAAAATTTTAAAACATTTATTTATTATTATTTTTTGTTTCATTATCATTAATATGAAATATTATATATAACAAGATTTGAGACAATAAATATGTGTTTAATTATCAATACTAGACTGCATTGGCTGGAACCAAACTCTAGTACACATATATTTTACTTGTCATACATATTGATTAAAACTGTATTTGGCATATCCACTTGTTTTGTTACAAAACTTTTAATGAAATAAAAGTAATTTAATTTTATCAAAATATTGAAAGAAAAAATGTATGCAGTTTATGAGTTTTATACATTGTCATTACATTATTTACAATTTATATTTTACTATTATTGATTCTTCAAAAAAAAGTAATATAAATAAATCACAGATAATATATTAATTATATATAAATCTTTATATTAATAATTACAGATATTACACTCATATTGAAAATAATATATATATTTCAGTTTACTTGTAATTTATTTAACTACAGCTTTATTGATAATTAAGGTATTAATGTATTATTTAAACTACTTTAGAATAAAATATCAAAGTCAAACAAACTACAGCTTTAACTGTAGTTAAGGTATTAACGTATTAAGGTATTGTGAATTTTTATTTAACTTTATGTTTTCTTGTATTGAGTTAACATCCCTCGTCATAAAATAGAAATAAGATTTTAGGTATCTATACAATAATTTTCATGACAATTATGTTTATAGTCATATATCTTACATGAATTAGATCACTTTAATTTAGCTACTTAAAATAATGATCCTAAACATATTTAAACATTAGATGTGTGACCCAAAAATTCTTAGAACAGACTATTTTATATTTTGAGTCATAAATAATTTAATATGTATATATTCATATTGTAAGTGTTTTTACATTGTCAGCAAATCATTCATTATTCATATGTTAGTTATCATTAACTCCAAATAAAAATAATACAAGTTAATGGTGGATAATATGCTAAAAATGTAAAAACCTTTACATTGATAGTGCATAGATTTTAAAGTGAAGAGTAAATAAATAATCACCAACATTATCCTCATCTAATTTCACTAAAACTCCCAAAATGGAAAATGTTCGCATACACCTTATAAATATGTTCAAAAATTAGTAAACTACCACACTGAACTTACTATAAAAAAATTTCATAGATGGAAAATGTAACCTCTTTTGTGTAAATCTCGTATTTAACATTGAGTGAAATGTTCATATTCGTCCATGGAACAATAGATAGGCTCCCACCAAAAAATGTGCTACCAAAATAGGCTCAAAATCAAAAATCTCAACTTGAACTTTCCATATTTTAAATACTAATTAAATTACTCGTTTTAAAGTTACCTATTAATTGTAACAATATTTTGAATATTGAATTCATAAAAAAATAGTCTTTTTAAAGGGCTAAATTAATGCATGTTGGGTAAGGTTTAAATTTGTTAAACTTTGCTTGCTTTTCACAAATAAGTTTAAAATGTAAACTATGTACATTTGACGATCCAATAAAATTATAAACTCAATTTAAAAAAAAGTCAAAAGTTGAAACTTCAAAATCATAGATTGGTTTATTTTATTTTAGCTTATTTTTTTCAATTTTTTCACTTCCTATTTTACCATATTATAACTTTATCTTTCTCCTAATTTTTATTCTTCCGTCAAACTCCATAAATCTTCACATCAACCATAACTTACTAAAACTTTTGTATAAAACTTGATATTTACGTATTATTTATTTTGTGAATTGTGTAATTCAAGTTTAGCAACTTTAATTTATTTATGTGGCATGTTGTTTTTTAATATCGATATTAATTTTTATATTTTATTTTATTTTAATATATATTTTTTAGCATTTGTTATCATATTAAAAATGTATTGTAAAAAATATATAATGGTAAATATTAAAAAATAGTGTAAAAAACTACTATAAAAATCATAACATAAATAAATAACATCATACTTTTTTCTATAATTTATTATGTAAAAAACAATTTTTTATTTGATCCAAACAAAACATATTAGTTTATATTCAATTTTCAGCTAAGATATCCAAAAATAAACAGATTATAATCTAATTGTTTATAAACTAAAACTAAAAACATAATCTATAACACACACATTTCTTATATATCTTAAATTTCAACATGAACTTTTTTAATTTTATCATGATATTAAGTTTGCTCAAGTGTGAAGTGTTACATATGGTAGAGAGAATAAGTGAAAAAGTTTATAAGTAGAAAAAGAACTATGAAACTATTGCCTTAAGGTTCTAGTTCAAGACGTAGTGGTTCACTTGTGGCTTCCTATTTTTTTCGTACTCCGATAACAATAAAACTCTCTGATAATTAGAGGCTCCCCTATCATGGTTAAGTATAATAAGTGATATTGAAGATGGTTTCAACTAGAACATGAAGGACTTGAAGAAAAAATTGTTAACTTTATTTAAGTGTGATTCAACATAAGGGAGAATAAAAGTGAAAAAAACCTATAAAACTATTACCAAAGATTAAGACATAATCTCTTAAGTATGACTTTTTTCTCTTACTCGATAACACTCCCGGGTAATTAGAAACGTCAGATCGTGGTAGGATCCAACACATTATGAGATCAAAACAATGTTTAATAAAAAAAATCAGGACTGAAAAACGATGGGTGGAGAAATAATCCAGAAACTACTTCTGAAAAAAGAAAAGAAAAACAATGATAGAAATATATACGAGAAAGGAAACGAATCAGTGAACTAACCAATCATAGACCCGGCGAAGAACAAGGCCTGTACAAGCCCAACCTTAAACTTGTCGCCGCAAATCAATCCCCACTCCGACACGGTGGAGGCTGCCGGTCCTCCGATCCACTCCCACGTTGGGAGGCTACAAACGCTGGATGCGGCGGCGTCGCAGCCTGAAATGGCAAGCCTCGAGGGACCACGCAAGGTTGGTGAGGACAAAGTGCTTCAGCTGCAGCATTTCGTCGATGCACAACTTTTTTGATTGCTCCTCCTCCTTCTCCGCCGGCATCAACGGAGATCGGAGGTTGTCGGAATCAAAGGACGTGGTGGCAGACATTTTCAAGAGTTGTCCTCACTATGCTCTTGCTGCTTTTGTTTCCAGTTCTGTGTGATACAGATATTTATATTTATTGATAACTGGTTATTTGAGATATTTATATTATTATTTATACATATAATAATAATAATTATATTAATTAAAGAAAAAATTAATATTTAATACTAATATTACATTTTCCACATGTTATTTATAACGATTTACCAACATTCAATAACATATTAGTCTGTACAAGGTTTCACTCAATTTCCTAATAAAATAAAAGGTATACCATTTAATTCTTAAGAATAACATTTATTGGAAGAAAAAATTATATATTATAAAATGAATTAGTTCATTATCCATACAATGAAGGAATACATTTGTTAGTACCAACAAAATAACAATGTAATAAGTCATATATATTAAACTCTTAATTTAAATGAGAACTAAATGGTCAACTATTGTTAATATGATATTTGAACTTGAATTTCCTCTTCTTTACTTAATTATTGTTTGTTCTCGGTTGTTTTAATTCAAATTTTCTAGTTTTTAGACTTTAGGTTCTTCAAAATAATTTCCAACACTAATCTTATGGCCACGGAATGGGGATCTTCTTCCCTAATTAAAGATATTGAAACAAAATTGTAACATATGGTAAAAAAAAGTAACAATTATAATTTTAAGTTATTTTTTAATAAAAAATTAATGTTAAAAAGAAAATATTTCTTCTAATGTTCCTGTACAGAACTCAACTCCAAGTGTTGGAGGGAAAAAATTATCAACTCCAACTGAGGAAAAGACTCTCATGGAAATAGTGATGATGTTAAAAAGTATCATTTAATTAAGAAAAAAAATATTAAAATAAAAAGTATTTTGTTTTTTATTACTTAATAAAATATAATTAGGTTAGAAAATATAGACATTTGATCATTGTTTTTTATCCTTGTTTCGTATATAATACTGACACCCCCTGAATTTTAATGAAATTATACAAATTATCCATCATTTTTCTACACTTACACAAACATCCCCTAGTTTTTATACTTTCATTACACACATTGACCACCCCGTATGATAAATAAGTGTAATATTTTAAACAAAAAAATGTGATAAATGCAATTATGTTAAACAAAACATGGTATATTGTGAGAAAAAATCCAAATAATATACAAATCAATGTATCTTTATTATTTTTTGTTATAAAATGCATCAACAATTCTAAAGAGATATAGTTTAAATTGCTCTTATACTATATCGTAACGAACCAAAAATAATAAAGAGGTATCGACTCATATATTATTTGGACTTGTCTCTACAATATACCATGTTTTGTTAAACTTAGCATTTATCACATTTTTTGTTTAAAAAATTACACTTATTTCTCATACAAGGATGATTAGTATAATGAAAGTATAAAAAATTAGGGGTCTGCGTAGGTGTAAAAAAGTAATGGGTGATTTGTGTAATTTTACTAAAACTCAGGGGGTATCATTGTAATTTACTGGAAAAGACCTCACATGTACATACCCCAAAAGTATGAGTTGTACGTGCTTGGGCTCAGCAAAAAGAGCAGGCACCAAAGAATCACGTTCAAGCACTAGTTAGGTGGTGACTAGCATGATCATTCCCAATCAAATCTAGAGGAGAGATGAGTTTTTATTTATAGTTTTAAGAATAAAAATATTTATTATAAATAG
Organism: Lupinus angustifolius; assembly: GCF_001865875.1. Taxonomy (NCBI): domain Eukaryota; kingdom Viridiplantae; phylum Streptophyta; class Magnoliopsida; order Fabales; family Fabaceae; genus Lupinus; species Lupinus angustifolius. Next base: position 12,412 of record NW_017717935.1, read on the forward strand.
AAGAACACAAGTATTATTATATTTTATTTTAGTTTTTTCTAACACCTCCCTCTTTAATATAGGACAAGATTTTTTTACTCTAAGCCCATTGTCCAAGAGCTAGTGGAACCTATATTCTCTTTTTGCACACACAAGTGATACTTTTTCCATCTTGGGGACCCATGCTATTACAAATCTTTAATTTGATTTTTCCAATTACTTTGATGTTATTTTTTTCAATAAAAGCTTATTTCAAACCATGGAAAAGGAATTCAAAAAAGGGAGAAAATTTGCAAGAATGCCATGAAGCTCTAGGAGATAATATCAACATCAAAAGGAAGGAATTCCAAGGGAGGGGAGGTTTAGGTGTGCATCTCCATGACTCTAATGGAGTTTATCCGATCATGTTTTTCTTATTTTCTATTTACCATGAGCAACTAATTTTCTTGTTAGCTGTTTATGGATGGAATTTGGAACTTAATGTGTATCATAGGGTTTAAAACTTGTTAAGAATGAATTAATGTTTCTCATGTTAATTGGTTGTTCCTTTGCTTAATGCTTAGTTGAACATTGTTAGTTTTTTAGTATGAAATATGAACATTCTCTTATTTTTTTATCAGGAATAACAAAAAGAGAATATGATAAAATATGAGAAATTTAGTATATGAAGATTGTACAAAGAAATTAAAGAATGATAAAGAAAGAGAAAGATTCATTGAAACCAAATAAAGATAATTTTCTATGCAAGACTAAACTTTTGAAATTCTGGAAGACAACTACAATAAACTTTGCAGCTAGAACAATCCATATTTTTGTGTCAGCCATAATAGATAAAATCATATTCCATAGACTTTGTTGACAATCAAGCTCTTTGTAAGTCAGAAAATGAGTAGTTCCCTTAGAAATGTAATTGCCCAAAGGAACCAAAATATTTAGAATGAAATAGATTGCCCAACATGCATGTGCTTTCATCATCCATGGCTCTCAATTTCAAATGTTGAAGAATATTCTAAACCATGATACCCCTCTACACTTGAAAATGCTGAAGAATGTGAAAGAATGTTTCAGAGATACAAAAAGTTGGCTCTGATACCATCTTAAAAATCCAGCAAAAACAAGAAACAAAGAAAGAAATTGAGAGAACCAAGAGAAAGAAGACATCTTAGCTTTTGTTATTGATCATGAATTAATTCTGCATAATGACATAATGCAGTGTAAAACCCCATTTTTGTAACTTAGAAATTATGATCTCATTATAAAAATATATAAAATTAAAGACAACATGTTAGACCTCAGAGTGAATTTAAAATTCATTTTCATTAACATGTTCAAGATACGAAAATATTTAATATTATCTGTAAGACTGAGATTTCAACTAGGAGAGGGTGAATTAGTTGACTAGAAATTATGACCACTTTTTCTGCAAAATGAAGAGTTAAAGTGCAACGGATAATATTTCAGAAAATAAACAAGAATAAATCAAAGAGATAAGGGAGAGGAGAGTACACAAGGATTTTATACTAGTTCACCTTCTTGTCCACCGAAGGCTACGTCCAGTACACTTGCAGCTCAAGAGATTTTCCACTAAATATTATAAGTTGTAATTACAATATCTCACCCGGGATCTCTATGTACCTTACACACTCACTAATATTTATCACCTTGGAAAACAACTTTCCAAGTAACTCTATCCCCTTTTCTATTCACACCTTGTGAAAGAAAGTAATTACAATGAATGAAGAATTTGAATGATAGCTTGGATTGCCTTTATAAGTATGAAATATAATAACACTTGCAATTCAATCAATTCTTTTGTATACTTAGTAAATAATGCTCTTTAAGTTTTACAAAACTTTAAAACACTTTACTTCAAGCAACTATAAAACAATAGCTTTGAAAGTTTAAGTTCAAGTTGCTAGAAGTGCAGAAGACTATTTCAGAAAATTATAGGAAAGTTATGAGAAAAGTGTGAAAGAGTTATGAAAGAGTTGTTCAAAGTATTATTTTCATTGTGAGTTCTAAGGCCTTTAAATAGGTTTTCTAATCAGTCATTGTGCATTTATGAAAGAATATGAATTGTTTGGAATGAAGACATTTCGTTTGGGAGGAAAACCCTTGAGTTTCAAATCTGAAAGACTGATGTAACAACTCTCAGTAACCGATTACATCAAGTGGATAATCGGTTACCCAAACGTGACATTTTGAAAAATTACATTGAGTAATCGGTTACTTACTTAAGTAATCGGTTACTCAAATTCTATGTCCAACACTGAATTTAAATTTTCACTTTGAGTAATCGGTTACTCCAATGTAAATATTGTTGGATAACTGATTCTCACTCATGTAACATGTTACTCAAATTTCAGTAACTTGTTACACAATATTTTGAAAAATGTTTTCATTTAAAACTTGAAGTGTTTCAATTCCTTTTAAAATATTTTGAGCATTACTACTTTAGTATATTAAAGAGTATAAGATAGAAGTACGTATTTGGACTTAGACTAATTGTCTTGAAGATTTAATCTTCTTGGTCTTCATAAGTAATCTTCATTTATCTTCTTTTTGGTGATGTTGGTGTCTTCATCAAAACCTTGCCAATGTCAGGAGCAAAGATGTTCTTCACAATCTCCCCATTTTTTATGATGACAAACCAAGATTTCTTGATAGTGTAGTTTTCTTGAGAGGAGCATATTTTGAGATATATTGAAGTTTGAGTTGAGTATGCTCCCCCTGTTTTGTATGCTTCTCCTATTTTGTATGCTCCCCCTTTCTTTTGGAGTAATGTGTCTGACATAATTTTACAGAAAATACACTCCCCCCAACTTTTCTCCCCTTTTGACTTCATCAAAAAGTAGAAAAACAAAGATATTCCAGCACAATATATATAGCATACATACACTTATATAGTCAAGATATATCAATATGATATCATATTCTCATATATGGATCAAGATATAAATAAGCAAGTATTGCAATGCATAAATAAGATGTTTCAAGCATGTATCTAAGAATGGAACAATAAAGCACAAAACATCATAAAGTAACTTGTCTAGGAATATGCAGCAATAACTTAAAAACAATAAATAAGTAGAATTAAGAATTTGTCTGAATTTTAAAAATAATACACCCAGAAAATCCTCTATGGTCTAAAGCAAGCTCCACGAGCGTGGTACGATCGTCTAACAAATATTCTGATAGAAAAAGGTTTTACCAAATGGAAGGTCGATACTACTATATTTATAAAGAAAATAAATCATCATACTTTACTAGTTCAAATTTATGTAGATGATATTATTTTTGGTTCTACTAATGAAAGTTTGTGTAGTGACTTTGGCAAAATGATGCAAGGAGAATTTGAAATGTCCATGATGGAAAAGTTGAATTACTTCCTTGGACTACAAATCAAACAGCTTGATAATGACATTTTTGTAAGTCAATCCAAGTATTGTAGAGATTTGCTGAAAAGATTTGATATGGATGACTACAAGCTAATAGCTACTCCTATGGGATCTAGCACATACATTGATACCGATGAAAGTGGAAAATGTATTGAAATATCA
>NW_017717936.1:0-1045 GCF_001865875.1 Lupinus angustifolius
GTATGTATGAGTGCAAGCTATCAATCTAAACCAAAAGAATCACACTTAGTTGTTGTTAAGAGAATTATGAAATATCTTAAAGGTACAACTGAAGTTGGACTGTGGTATCAAAAAGGAAGTATATGTGAATTGGTTGCTTATTCGGATTCATATTTTGACGAATGTAAATCTGAAAGAAAAAGTACAAGTGGTACTTGTCACATTTTAGGCAATGTTTTAGTCTATTAGTCTTGCAAGAAACAAGCATGTGTTACGCTAAGCATTGCTAAGGCTGAATATATAGCAGCAGGTAGTTGTTGTGCCCAAGTGTTGTGGCTTAAGCAACAATTACGAGATTATGGCTTAGACTTAGGCTGCATTCCGTTGAAATGTGATAATACTAGTGTTATAAACCTTACAAAGAATACTATTATGCATTCTATAACCAAACGCATATATATAAGGCATCACTTCCTAAGGGACCATGTTCAAAAGAAAGATGTATCCGTAGAATTTGTTGATACTCATAACCAACTTGCAGACATTTTCACTATGCCTTTGCCAAAAGAACATTTTTACAAAATTAGACTTGAATTAGGCATTCTTGATGAAGCTTACCTGTCTTAACATGCTTATATGACTCATATGTTTGTTTCATTATGTTTATCTTATGCCTACTTGATCTTAAATATATTTATTGGTGTTCAAAAACTTCAATTTTTGGGCTAAAAATCATTTTTAGTGCATCAGTATGCTTAAAATAAATTTTTTCTAGGGTATGTAGCTGATTACTCTGGGGAGTAACCGATTATAGGGTGAACAAAGAGTTTCAGTAATCGATTACCCAAAGTGTGTAATTGATTACTCAAACTCTCTGTTTGAAAATTTTTAAAATTTCAATTTGAGTAATCGATTACTCAAAGTAGTGTAATCGATTACTTTGTGCGTATAAATACGATCTTCTTCCCCCTACTCTCTCACTCGTGCATACCCCTCTCTCACTCTAAAATCTTCATTTCTAAACCATCTTGGGTGATCTTTGTGTCCATTCATATCACATTCTTGA
>NW_017717937.1:0-2100 GCF_001865875.1 Lupinus angustifolius
TCCAAAATTCGGTAATGTTGGAAATTTTCTTTTCCCTTATCTTTTACGTCAACAAAACCTTTTTCCTTTTTGTTGTGAGACAAATGAAATTTATCCAGAACTTGTGCGAGTATTTTACTGTAACTTGAACTTTCAGAAAAATCGTCTTACTTCCTACGTCAAAGGAAAAGACATTGTTTTAGATCTTAAAACCTTCATTTCATTGTTATGTAACATACCCTCTCAAGGAAACATAATAGGTTACGGCCTTGTGTGTCAATGAGATAATTATGATCGAAAGGATTTTTATCATACTCTATGTAGACTTTCAAAAAGGGAAATAGAAATGCGTAAGCAATAGGGCTTTGGCGAGACCGTCTAAAACCGAGACATTATATCTTCTAGATATCTCAAGCTTGATGATCGTTTGCTTCATTATTTTTTGAGCTACGTCATCTTACCAAAATTTTCAAATCTTTCTCAAATAAGTGACATAGAACTCCAATTGATGTATGCTTTAAAGTTTAACATCAAGATCAATTGGGCTCTAATGATAATGAGACAAATGTGGACTGTTAGAGGTACTCAAAGTCCATTGCCATATGCAATCTTCATAACCAACATTCTTCAGCATTTCGGTGTTTCTACAAATGGTGAAACAAAGTTGCCTCTAAATCTTCGAGAAAGCCAAATTGATGTGGAAGTGAACCACAAAATGGGTTTCATCCTAGACCCTCGAACCTACAAACATAGAACCGACAAACCGACTGTTGCTGCTGAACCATTTGAACCTGATCCTCCTAACCCTCCTGAACCACAACCGTCTGAGTTTCATGCTCAATCATCCTCATCTGTTGGCATGCCTACGAACCAAATGATTATGGATGAGTTGTTTTCTCTCGAGGCTACATCACTAACCAGATGGATGCTCTCGACTCTCAAAATCAACAAATCCAATATGAACTTCATTGCCTCTCCTTTAGGATGGATAGCATGGATATTGATGAAGACAATTCAGAGTCTGAGTCTTAGAATATCTGTTGTTAGGATTTTCTGGGTGTATTATTTTTAAAATTCGGACAAATTTTTAATTCGGACAAATAAGCAGAATTAAAAATTTGTCCGAATTTTGAAAATAATACAACCATATCCTAACAACAGATATTCTAAGACTCAGGCTCCGAATTGTCCTCATTAATATCCATGTTATCCATCCTAAAGGAAAAGCAATGAAGTTCATATTAGATTTGTTGATTCTGAGAGTCGAGAGCATCCATCCGGTTATTGATGTAGACTCGGAGAGAAAATAACTCATCCATAATCATTTGGTTCATAGGCATAACAGCAGATGAGGACGATTGAGCATGAAACTCAGAAGGTTGTGGTTCAGGAGGATTAGGAGGTTCAAGTTCAGATGGATCAGCAGCTGTAGTTGGTTTATCGGTTCTATATTTATAGGTGCGGGTTCAAGGGTCTTGGGTGAAACCCATTTTGTGGATCACTTCCACATCAATTTGGCTTTCTCGAAGATTCAAAGGTTCCTTTATTTCACCATTTGTAGAAACACCGAAATGCTGAAGAATGTTGGTTATGAAGATTGCATATGGCAAAGGACTTTGAGTACCTCTAACAGTCCACATTTGTCTCATTATCATTATAGCCTAATTGATCTGATGTTAAACTTTAAAGCATACATCAATTGGAGTTCTATATCACTTATTTGAGAATGATCTGAAAATTTTGGTAAGATGACATAACTCAAAAAATAATGAAGCAGACGGTCTTCAAGCTTGAGATATCCAACAGATAGGATGTCTCGGTTTTTTACGGTCTCGCCAAAGCCCTGTTGCTTACGCGTTTCTATTTCTCCTTTATGAAAGTCTACAAAAAGTATGATAAAAATCCCTCCGATCATAATTATCTCCTTCACATACAAGGTTGTAAGTCGTTATACTACCTTGAGAGGGTATGTTACATAACAATGAACTAAAGGTTTTAAGATCCAGAACAATGTCTTTTCCTTTGACATGGGAAGTAAGACGATTTTTCCGAATGTTCAAGTTACAGTAAAATACTCGCACAAGTTCTGGATAAATTTCATTTGTCTCACAACAAAAATAA
>NW_017717938.1:0-52190 GCF_001865875.1 Lupinus angustifolius
ATAGAAGTAGTTCCTCGCCTCTTTTGAGTCGTGGAGGTGCATTGCTTCTTGGTTTTTGAAGAGGAAGCCATGTATTTTCGGTTTTAAAGGTTTAGGTTTTGAGGTTTTGGAGATTTAGGGGTTTTCGATTTAGGTTACTAAACACAATAATGAAGGTTTAGAAAAGTTTAGAAGTGAAAATGTGATAAGAATAAATACAAAAAATCAATTAAAACGGATCAAAAACGAAGATTTTAGGGTTTGAGAGGGTTGAGCAGGAGAGAGCACGAGTTGAGTGAGGAAGATGAGTTTGAAAAAGTTTAAAAATGAAGAAAAAATATATATATAACAGCATAGACTAATCAGTTACTCAAATTAAAATTTTAAAAACTTTCAAACAACAACTTAGAGTAATCGATTACTCACTTTGGGTAATCGGTTACTGAAATACATTGTTCAACCCTGTAATCGGTTTCTCTCCAGTGTAATCGATTACTGACCCCAGAAAAACTTATTTTTAGGTAAAATTAAGCTATGAAAATGATTTTTAACTCAAAAGTTGAAATTTTTAAATATTAATAAACACATTTAAGTTCAAGTAGGCATGAAATAGATATAATGAAACATACATGTAAACATATATAGGCATTTAAGTTAAATATGTTTCATCAAGAATGCCTAATTTTCGTCTAATTTTATAGAAAGGTTCTTTTGCCAAAGGTTTAGTGAATATATCTGCTAGTTGGTTATGAGTATCATCAAATTCTACAATCGCATCCTTCTTTTGGACATGGTCCCTAAGGAAGTGATGTTTTATATCAATGTGTTTGGTTTTTGAATGCATAACCGAATTCTTTGTGAGATTTATTGCACTAGTATTGTCACATTTTAGAAGAGTGCAACCCAAATCTAAACCATAATCTCGTAATTGTTGCTTAAGCCACAACACTTGGGTACAACAACTACTTGATGCAATATATTCAGATTCAACAATGCTTAGGGCTACACATGCTTGTTTCTTACATGACCAAGAAACTAAAGCATTCCCTAAAATATGACAAGTATCACTTGTACTTTTCCTCAGTTTTGCATCCTACAAAATCTGAATCTGAATACTCAACCAAGTCACATATACTTTCTTTTGGATACCACAGTCCAACATTAGCTGTGCCTTTAAGATATTTCATGATTCTCTTAACATCAACAAAGTGTGATTCTTTTGGTTTGGATTGATAGCGAGCACACAGACACACACTAAACATGATATCAAGTCTACTAGCAGTCAAGTATAAAAAAGATCCAATCATACATCGATACTTTGATATCTCGATGGATTTTCATGCTTCATCTGTATCGATGTAAGTTCCAGATCCCATAGGAGTAGCTATTTGCTTGCATCCATCCATGTCAAAAAAAATTAGCAAATTTTTGCAGTATTTGGATTGACTTACAAAAATATCATTATCAAGTTGTTTGATTTGTAATCCAAGGAAGTAATTTAACTTCCCCATCATAGACATTTCAAACTCTCCTTGCATCATATTGCCAAAATCACTACATAACAACTCATTAGTAGAACCGAAAATAATATCATTTACATAAATTTGAACAAGTAGAGTATGATAATTTATTTTATTTATGAAGAGTAGTGTCGACCTTTCCTTTGTTGAAAAAATTTCCAAGTAGAAATTTAGTTAGACGACCATACCATGCACGAGGAGCTTGCTTTAAGCCATAGAGAGCTTTCTTTAATTTGTAGTCATAAGGAGGATGTTTGTAATCTTCAAAACCAGGAGGTTGTTCAACAAACACTTCATCTTGAATGTAGCCGTTGAGGAAAGTAATCTTTACATCCATTTGATATAAATGAAAATTCAAAGAGCAAGCATATGCAAATAATAGCCTAATTGCTTCAAGTCTAGCAACTGGAGCAAACGTTTCATCAAAATTGATACATTCTTCTTGGTTGTATTCTTGGATTACTAGTCTAGCTTTATTTCTAACTATAATAACAATTTCATCAGATTTATTTCTAAATACCCACTGAGTTCCAATAACATACCTATTTTTAGGTCTAGGAATAAGTTCCCAAACTTCGTTTCTCTCAAACTAGTTTAATTCTTCATGCATAGCAAGCATCCAATCTTCAACCTCGATTGCTTCATCAATCTTGGAGTGTTCGATTTGAGAGACAAATGCCATGTTAAGACAAGCTTTATCAAGCATTCGTCGGGTTGTGATACCCGTATTTAATTCAGTAATAAAATTATCAATTGGATGGTACTGATGAGTTCTCCACTCTTTTGGTAAATCTGAATGAGTATGCTGTTCTTGAAACGGTAGGTTATCATTCATTTTCAATTGCTCAGTATTAGTTGTAGATTCAATAATAGAAATTTCATTCGAAGAAGAACTTGACAGTTCCTCCTCATCAGGAGTTATCACATCTTTTATCTCAGCATGGTTTCATCAAGAGATACATGAACGGATTCTTCCATGGCTTATGATCTTTTATTAAAAATTCTGTAAGCTTTACTCGTAAGAGAGTAGCCTAGGAAGATGCATTCATCTGCTTTTGTATCAAATTTTCCCAAGTTATCCTTTCCATTATTTAAAACAAAATATTTTCAACCAAATACATGTAAATTAGAAATGTTTGGTTTTCTACCTTTAAAGAGTTCATATCGGTTTTTCTTGAGAATAGGTCTTATGAGAACTCGGTTCAACATTGTTTAGAAATATTTTGGGAGGTTAGTTTCATTCAACATTGTTCGAGCCAATTCTTCTAAAGACCTATTCTTTCTCTCTACAACATCATTTTGTTGTGGTGTTCTATGAGCAGAAAAGTTGTGATTGATACCAAGATCATCACAGAATTCTTCAAAAGAAGAGTTTTGAAATTCTGCCACATGATCACTTCTTATAGCAGCGATTTTAAGTGATTTTTCATTTTGTACTCTTTTAGTATAAATGCTAAAGGCTTTGAATGCTTCATTCTTATGCACTAAGAATAGAGTTCCAAGTGTATCTCGAAAAATCATCTACTATAACAAGGGCATAATAGTTACCACCATAACTTTTTGTCCTTGAGGGGGCCAAACAAGTCCATATATAGTAGCTGCAATGGTCTATCAGAAGAAACCATATACTTTGATATGAAAGAAGTTTTTGATTGTTTACCCATTTAACAAGCACTACATAGTTTGTCTTTAACAAACTCCATCTTAAGTAAACCAACAACTAAGTCTTTCTTTATAAGTTTGTTCAAATGGTCCATGTGAAGATGAGAAATTCTCCTATGCCATAGCCATGCATCATGATTATCGTTTGCAACTTAACATGTTACTGGTAAAGATGAATTCATATCAATTATATATATATATATTGTTTATTCTCTTACCAACTAGTTTAGAGTGTTGATGATTCTTACTTTCTATGATGCACTTATCTGGGTAGAATGTCACATGGAAGCCTTTGTCACATAGTTGACTTATGCTAAGAAGGTTCTGCTTGAGTCCTTTAACATATAACACACCTTCTATAGTAGTTGAGGGAGGCTTTCCAATTCTACCAACTCCAAGAATTCTTCCTTTGTTATTATCACCATATGTGACGTATCCTTTGTCTTTTGGAGTAAGGAAATAGAATTTTGATATGTCGCCCGTCATGTGTTTTGAGCAGCCGCTATCCAAATACCATAGGTTGTAGGCGGCTCCCAAAATATCCTGCAAAACAGGTTAAGTTTTATTAGATACCCAATTTTCTTTGGGTCCTATATGGTTAGCACATTTCTCAACCCATTTATAATGACGAAGGGGTACACCATATATTCTAATTTTGCAAGTGTTTGGTGTATGCCCATGATGTTTACAATATGTGCATGTGGGTTGAAGGTTATGTATCATAGTTCTATCATTATTATGTTTATGAGACATGATACTTCCTTTGTGAAAGTTTATCTTAATTGGGACACTAGGTTTTCATAGAAACGTGGCCTTTTGAATAGTCAAGACCTCTTCGGTCTGTTGAGTGTCGTTGATCATTGATGATTCAATATTTAATGTTGTAAATTTGTTTTCAAGAGCAATACAGTTTTGACATGAAGATGATGAATGTTTGTTTCTAAATGAATCTAACTCAGTTTTATGTTTTAAAAACATTTTTGTGTTTGATGTACTCATCATGCAGGTCATTGAATGCAGTTTGTAATTCAGAAGAATATAGTTTTGAGTCATTTACCTCTTCATCATCGGAATGATGAGATGTCATCAAGGAGAGATGTGCTTGTTCCTCATTTTCTAGTTCAGAGGTGGAATTGGTATCGTTGTCTTTCCAAGCTATGTATGTTCTTCTTCAGGTCTTTATTTCATTATTTCCCTTGAATGAATTCTTTTTCAAATTTGGACAATTCATCTTCATGTGACCAGTCTTGCCACATTCGAAGCATGTAAAAGTTTGATTTGAAGTAGATGCATCACTGTTCTTGGTGAACTTTCTTATTTGTCCAGTTCTACCACATTTATTCTTTTTGAGGAATTTGCTGAATTTCTTCACAAGAAGACTCATGTCTTCCATCTCTTCTTTATCAGATTCATCCTCTGATGACTCATATTTGTCAACTTTTTCTTTTAGAGAAATATTCTTCCTTTTTCTTCTCATGTTCTTCATGTTGAACCATTTGGCTGAGTTCTAACTCGTGTTCTTGCAATTTTCCAAATAATGTAGCCAAAGACATTTTCGATAAACTTTTCTTTTCAAAAATGGATGTTACATTTGGTTGTCATGTTCTGGTAAGTGATCTTAGAACTTTCAAGTTCAAGTCATTGTTAGATAATACCTTACCAAGAGCAAGAATGTGGTTTGTAAGATGGGTGAATCTCTTTTGAAAATCCAGTGTCTTCTCTCCAAGTTTCATTCGAAACATTTCATATTCTTGAGAGAGAGTGTTTAGCCCTGACATTTTTACTTCCTCCGTTCCTTCATGTGTTGTCTCTAGAGTATCCTACATTTCCTTGGCGGATATGCAGTTAGATACTCTAAAGAACTCATCAATTCCAAGAGCAGAAGTGAAGATGTTCTTCGGCTTAAGATCATATTGCACCTTCTTCTTGTCTTCAGCATTCCATGAAGATTTATGCTTTATTTCCTTTACACTGTTTAAAACTGTGAAGGGTTCATAGGGTCATTCTTCAATTGCGTTCCATATATCCAAGTCTATGGATTCTATGAATATCCTAATTTTGATTTTCCATCAGTCATAGCATTCTCCAACAAAACTTGGAGGGCGGTTTATGTTAGAACCTTCTCCAAAGAATGATTTTGCGACCAACTTTGATGTAGGATCAGTTTTAAGAATAACTTACTCAAAAAAAAATTTGCTGCCAATTGTAAGACTGAGATTGCAACTAAGAGGGAGGTGAATTAGTTGACTAGAAATTTTGACCACTATTTCTGCAAAATGAAGAGTTAAAGTACAGCGAATAAAATTGCAGAAAATAAACAAGAATAAATCAAAGAGCTAAGGGAGAAGAGAGTACACAAGGATTTTATACTAGTTCACATTCTTGTCCACCGAAGGCTACGTCCAGTACACTTGCAGCACAAGAGATTTTCTACTAAATATTATAAGTTGTAATTACAATATCCCACCCCGAAATCTCTATGTACCTTACACACTCACTAATATTTATCACCTTGGAAAACACATTTCCAAATAACTCTATCCCTTTTCTATTCACACCCCGTGAAAGAAAGTAATTACAATGAATGAAGAATTTGAATGATAGCTTGGATTGCCTTTACAAGTATGAAATATAATAACACTTGCAATTCAATCAACCCTTTTGTATACTTAGTAAATAATGCTCTTTAAGTTTTACAAAACTTTAAAAAACTTTACTTCAAGCAACTCAAAAAAAAATAGCTTTAAAAGTTTGAGTTCAAGTTGTTAGAAGCGCAGAAGACTATTTCAGAAAAGTGTAGGAAAGTTGTGAGAAAAATGTGAAAGAGTTATGAAAGAGTTGTTCAAAGTATTATTTTCATTGTGAGTTCTAAGGCCTTTAAATAAGCTTTCTAATTAGTCATTGTGCATTTATGAAAGAGTATGAATTGTTTGGAATGAAGGCATTTCGTTTGGGAGGAAAACCATTGAGTTTCAAATTTGAAAGACTAATGTAATAGCTCTCAGTAACCAATTACAGCAAGTGGATAATCGGTTACCCAAACGTGACATTTTGAAAAATTACATTCAGTAATCGGTTACTTACTTAAGTAATTGGTTACTCAAACTCTCTGTCCAACAGTGAATTTAAAATTCACTTGGAGTAATCGGTTACTCCAATTTCAATATTGTTAGATAACTGATTCTCACGCATGTAACATGTTACTCAAATTTCAGTAACTTGTTACACAGTATTTTGAAAAATGTTTTCCTTTAATACTTGAAGTGTTTCAATTCCTTTTAAAATATTTTGAACATTACTACTTTAGTATATTAAAGAGTATAGGATAGAAGTACTTATTTGGACTTATACTAATTGTCTTGAAGATTTAATCTTCTTGGTCTTCATAAGTAATCTTCATTTTCTTCTTTTTTGTGATGTTGGTGTCTTCATCAAAACCTTGTTAGTTAGGAACAAAGATCTTCTTCACATTATTATTACCCAAAAATAAGGTATCACATTCATCCTCAAAACCATGATTTATAAGTTGTTAACTGGAAAATAATGGTTTTGTTAATTATTACTCAAAAATAATATTAAAGTTTGTATTTGAAAATTAAAAAACATTATCTCTTATTTCCTCAAATATATCATTATACAACACTAGTTTTGTTTGTTAGGTTCCTTAATCATTACCAATAAAATAATTATTACAAAAAGTAAAAAATATGATATATTTCTATATAACGAGTAAGTTACTCGTGCATTCACACGGGGCAGTTTACTTTTCCACATGATTAAGATCAATAATATTTAAAAATAATTTCAAAAACATATAACTATCTATTAAGAATGAGTAGGTTTGCTGGAAAGGAGTTGGTTTGATGACTCATGCTTTTGATGAACAAAGGATAGGATCTTGCTCTAGCTCTTGATACCAATTTGTTGGAAGAAAATGAATTGCACACACCTCACACTTCACTCTATGGCAGAATTGTTTGAGAAGAAGTTAAGAAGATGAGAAAGAAAGAATCAAAGAATGCATAAGCTTGTTATTCACTTACTTTGAATAAAAGGCATTGTTTCTATTTATAGGCTTAACTACCATACCTAACTATAACAACCATCTAAAAATAGCCTATTGAATTACAAAATTCCAATACCCTCCCTTAATTCAAAACAACTACAAGCAAACTACACTTAACATCTTCCTTAACTCTTTGAACCTATCTATCTTCAATGATTTGGTCATAATATCTGCAATTTGTAAAGCTGTCCCACAATGCTTCAATTGTATCTTGCCTTTCTCAACTTGATTTCTAAGGAAATGGTACTTCCTTTCTATATGCTTACTGCGTCCATGGCATACAGGATTCTTAGCCAAATTGATAGCTGATTTGTTGTCAACCAACATCTCTACCTTACCATCAAAATCAACTCCCAATTCATCAAGCAAGGAGGTCATCTATCAATTTGGATATTAAGAAGACAAGTGTTAATAAAATGGTATATTTGAAACATAACATACAATGATATATATCAAAAGTCCATAATGGAGTACAATGTAATTACACCAGAACAAAATTAAACCAAAAACAAAAAGTATTAGTCAATTGTTAATATCAGAAACGTAATATCTGATCAGGTACACGAAATGTACAACAAAAGTAGACCAAAATTATACCAAAAAGAAGATAGAAATGCCGTGTATCACAACTATCACAACAATTGGACCAAACTTATGATCCTTCTCATATTTAAGTAGTTGAGTTGTAAATTGGCCCAACAAGGTACAACTAATATTATTCCCCCTATAAAAAATTATTTCAATATACTTTTTTGCTAATGGTAGGTAGTTAAAAAGCATTGATGAACTGAAAATGGATATAACTTTGGTCTAGCATTATGAAGACTACCTTCTTTGGAGTGGAGTCTAGTTGGCTCATCTCTATATCAACAAACTCACCAATAACATCTGTAAAACAATTCTCTAAGACAGCATCTCATAACTAACCAATTGGTTAAACTATAGTAGGAGGAAGCAAAGAGTAAAACTAAAAAATACCAACTAAAGTATCAATTGCAGCAACACCATTTAAGATGTTTTCAAATGAAGTAAATCTATAAACATAAAGAGGAATTTCTAAGAGTTGTTTGTTTTTCATGATTGTCCCTTTCTTGAATATTAACTTAAATCAATGCTTTGAACCTCTATATTGGCCATCCTTAGGAACAATGTTAAAATTCTAAGCAATGTAACTCCTGTCCTCTTGGAGTTTAGGCTCCCATTGTAATATCTGATAACTTTTCACTATAACTTGTATTTTGTCACCCTAAGAAACAAAAATAGCATTAAGTAACATATGACTTCAAAATATGTTAAAAGGACACCAAAGGCCAATACCTTTTCATCCACGAAAATCATCACTGAGGATGGTACCAAGGATTGGTCCACACGCCAAAGTCCAGTAATTCTCACTTTTGGTTTCCAAGTATCTTTCGAAGCCTTGATCTCCTCAATGGAATTAACTCTACAGACCATATGAAATTAGAAAAAGTAGATAATAAATTTTGTTACACTTAAACAATGGGAAAGGGTGAAAACAAATAAATGATAACGATAAAGGTGATAGTAAAAACAAACATGTTGAACATAGAAGAGTTATTGTGGTCGACACAAAAGTTAGGACAGATAGAAAGTACTTATAGATAAGTAAAACAAAATAGTAACAATATAAAAACAGTAATACAAATCACAGGAAAAAGAAAGGCAAATAATGTGTATAACTACATACTCACAACTACATAAAGAGGCAATAACTAAAGAAAGCATGTACTTTTGTCAAATACAAACATGGAAAGAAAAGAAAATCAACGATTCAACAAGCTCTAAATCACAGAAATACATATCTGTGGAATGAAAAATAAAATTGATTCTGGTTTGTGACCAAAACAACTTACTCATAAAACTCAAACATGAAAGTGTAAAGATGAGATACAAACACATATATACGCATGCAAAAAAAAAATTAAAACCCCAAATGAAACCCTTACTAAATTGTAACCTCAGTATATCTACTCACAACATGAGGAAGAGATGTATATACGGCTAAAACTGATTATGGTTTTTGATCAAAACACAATACTCATAAAACCAAAAGATGAAAGTTTAAAGATGAGATACAAACACAAACATATGCATGCAAAAAAAATAAAAATAAAGTGTCCTTAATGTTACAGAATAAACATACATACATGAAATCAAAAGCTTTGTAAAAAAATGAATCGGAAGAAAAGGAGATAGAAACATGAAAGGAATATTATCGAAGGGGGGAAAATTACCTTCCAAACCCAGAAACCCAAAATGAAACCCTTACCAAATTGTTACCTCGACAAATCTACTCACAACATAAGAGGGAGAGAGAGGTATACATGTCTACTGCAAATATTAGTAGATGTGCTACGCACATCACGAAGCAAAACTTCAATGATGAGCAAACAAAAGTGTAACACGTAGAAATTGCACCGAGAAAAAACAACACAAAGATGAAGGATGCAGCATAAGCCATCGATATGAAGAGTTGCTAAGTTTCTAACTAAGCAACAGTGAAACATACAAAGAGTTCAAGAAATGAAAGGGCATAGCAACAAAATGGGAGAGAAACGTGTAGAATACAAAAAGGTCTCTATCATTTTGAGTATGATTCAAAATATTTGGATTCCAAAAGTTTATTAAATGAGCTTTAATTCGGGGTTATGAACTGTTTTTTTTTGTTTTTATTATTATTATTATAAAAATAATAACAACAGCAATATCATTTAATGAGGGACATCTAATAATTGCTTTACCAAATAATGCATTTCTTAGTTTGTGTAAAAGGGTGGATTTGTATTTGTCTTACCAATATTATTAGAACATATGTTATATTGGTTTAATGATATGATTACTCATAACGTCATGTATATTAGTATTGTTATTAGGTGTGTGCAATTGCATATAGAAACATTGCTTCGTTTTAGGCCGTAAATATTTTGATGGGGAAGCCACACATGTAAGATGATGACATCGAGGAATCTTTTTTTGTGAAGTAATATATAGATAATAATAATAACGTCATTTAATGGGGAACAATTAGTAATTGCTTTACCAAACGATGCATTTCTTAGTTTGTGTAAAATGGTGGATTTGTATTTGTTTTACCAATATTATTTGAACAGTTGTTATATTGGTTTAAAGGTATTATTACTCATAACGTCATATATATTGGTATTGTTATTGGGTGTACGCAGTTGCATGTAGAAAAATTGTGCAGTTTTGGGCTAGAAAGTTTTTTATGGGGAAGCGACAAGTGTAAAATGATTACATGGAGGAACTTTTTTTTGTTAAGTAACATGCACTCCTGGCTCCACTTGTGCCATCCACTCCTTGGCTTCACCTTCATCTTCCAACACCACATCACAGACTGACAATGATGCCGAGTCACGCCCTCTGTCAATGCCGAATCCCCCCATATATCTACTACCACCAGGATGATTGGAGCTTGTAAAATCCCAGGCAGGAGTTGAGCTGGAGCTTGCACCTCCAACATAGGGGTATGGAACCCCTTCTGAAATGGTGTCAAAGTATATAGAAGTAGATAAAAATATAAGGTTTATCTTATTGTTCAAGAATTTTCTTATAACTCACAAAATTGTGATTTCATATCTCGGTAAAAAGTAAGATGGAAAAAAAAATTATATAACTGAAGAATGAAAAACAAAACAACATATTATAATCTTATGTAATAATGACCCAACTGGTCATTAGCAAGAACAATTGATATGTCGTCTAGTGGAAGCTCTCATACTCTCCATCCAAAGTCTTCATGAGCTCCCAATTTGGCCATCAAATCCGTAGGGTAGTTAGTTTCACGAACCGAGTGTTTCAAACAAACATTTCAGTCTTGACTCAAAAGGTCCTTTATTCTTGTTGCTATAGTGGCATAAGTATGGAAATACGAAATATTATTTTTGACTAGAGAAATTGCCTGAAGAGAGTCAGAATGAAAAATACTATTTCGAAAACCTTTGTTCTAAGCATGATCAAGTCCATGGAAAATAAATTTAAGCTCCCCATACATA
The DNA here is from genome assembly GCF_001865875.1 of Lupinus angustifolius. Lineage (NCBI taxonomy): Eukaryota > Viridiplantae > Streptophyta > Magnoliopsida > Fabales > Fabaceae > Lupinus > Lupinus angustifolius. The sequence goes on from NW_017717938.1 coordinate 11,262, forward strand.
TTTGTAGAGATACCAACAAAACATGAGAATCCAGTGATCCACTTGCCCTTATCAAAACGAATGAGACCCCCAAAACCAGTTCTACCAGGATTTTCCATACTACTGTCATCTATGTTATGTTTAACTTGTCCAGCTGGAGGAGGGGACAAGTAACATATTTTGGAACCCTTACCAAAACTTGATTAGTAGCAAAATAGGACCTCCTCACATCCCTAACAAGCTCTGACATGTATATCATGACACGATATTGAATCCAGACCTCATTAGCCATCACTAGAGCATTATGTCTCCTCCAAAAAAAATTATCCAGTCATGCATACTTAAATCAAAGAAATCTGAAGCTTGTGACTAGCATTGGCAATTAAGGCCGCTCTGCTCATGTCCATACAATGTTCACCTAAATTAGAGTGGGAATGGGCATGCCCATTTTTAAATATGGCATGAAATATATGTCATGTCCGCCCTAAACATGGGCACGGCAGGCTTGCAGGCCGCCCTAAATTAAAAAAAATCTAAAATAATCTAGTACATGGTTAGTGTAATTCTCAACTCTTTCTAGATTATTATGAAATTGCATGCTATTTACATCATTATGAAATTAAATTCTCAACACTTTCTAGATCTTTAAACATTATAGAAGAATAATGTATGTTTTAATCAAACAAATATATCTTTAAACACAAACTTCCATAACCATCACAATTAGCATCGTAGACTCATAGTCTCATTCTAAATGCCAAATACAAAAAATAGATATAATAAGAACAAAAGTTAAGTGTCACAAACTCATCATTGAGTGATCATATTCATATTAAGAACACTAGATGCTCATTGCTCCTTATCTTTAATCAATCACCACTGGCCTTGAATGCAAATGGCTATCATCATCATCATCATCTACATATAACCATTCGAAGAAAACAATTAAATGCACATGTAAATTATGATTCAATATAATTCAAATGCTAATTTGAATTAATTACCATTTTCACCAAATCCATGCAACCAATTGCGAGAACAAATCAAAGCTTGAATATTTTTTTGGTAAGAGACGAGTCCTAAATTTGCTAATGACACGTGAACCAATGCTAAATACAGATTCAAACGCAACAGTAGTAATGGGAATGCTTAGCAAGTCATGAACCATTAATGATAAATCGAGAAAATGAGATGCTCTAACCTTCCACCATTTCAAAACATCTAAATCTTCATCTTCATTAAAGTTAATCTCTCAAATTGGTTCATCCAAGTATGGATCTAGTTGAGACTTTTCGGCTTAACTTATAAGATGTCGATTATGTTTTTTCAACTCATATAAAGATTGATAACAATTAACAAACAAATAAAAAATAGAAAACAATTAAAAATATCAATGGACAAAAATAAATAAACTTACATCAAACATCCTTTTTTTGCCGGAACTTGACATGCTTGGAGTTTGAGGGATTGCAGTTGTATTGCACCTGTGCACAATTGAGTTAGAAGAATTGTTGCTTGCATACTTTTCAAAAAGCATGTGCAACTTTGAACTTACATGTTCTACCTTTTGACTAGTAGTATAATCATCAACTTCTGAAAAACAACAATTTGACATGCCTAATTTCATTTGTGGGTCAAGAACCGCTTCCATAGTAAGCACGACACTATAATCATCCCAATATTTGTTAAACTTCACAATCATCTTCTCACCCATCTTCTTTATAACTTCATCTTCATCATTTAAACTTGTAAGAACACATTGAATTTTCCAAACTTGCATGAAATATAAGTTAGCGGTGCGATAGGATGTGTCAGAGATTAATTCGGTAATTTGAAAGAATGGACATAAGAAACCACAAATTCTTTATGCTCTAGTCCATTCTTGTACCGAAGGACAATATCTATAAGTTGGATCATACAATGGAAAATCATGAAAAACACGTCTATATTTGAGAGTAGTATCGAGCAATGTATAATTTGAATTCCATCTGATAGGTATATCTAATTTCAAGTCAACCGAATTGCCAATTCCTCTAATGTCTTCAACACATTTTCTAAACATGTTCTTCCTTTTTCCGAACCTTTCACACAATTAACACTATCTCTAATTTTTTGCAAGGCCTCACTAGCTACTTTTAACCCATCTTGAATGACCAAATTTAGAATGTGTGCAGAACAATGCACATGGAAAAAATTCTCCATCAGCCACCAACCCATTCTTCTCAACAAGTTTGTTCTTCAATGTAGTAACTAAGGTATCATTGGAAGTTGAATTATCCAAGGTTATAGAAAAAACATTTTCTTCAGTTTTCCACTCCTTCAAAAATTCCAATATAATTGCACACATTCCAAAACCATAATGAGGAGGAGGCATGTGACAAAAGTTAAAAATTTTGCTATTCAATTTCCAATCTTTATCGACAAAATGAGTTGTCAAATATAAGTAGCCTTCAGTAGTACAAGTTGTCCACATATCATAAGTTAAACATATTCTACTACAAATGTTTGCCAATGTTCCCTTCAGCTTCTCCTTATCACGCATGTAAATTCTTATCACATATGCCTTTGTAGTATTTCTAGAAATAGGAAGATAATTTGGGTTCACGTACTTCACCTAAGCTCTAATCTTTTTATACTCAACAAAATTAAATGACAAATCATGTTCAATTATCGCAGAAGCACACGTCTCACATGATATCATTTGATCTATCATATTAGACTTCAATTTTGCTTTCCCATCTATCATTATTTGATCAACATTTTCAAACTTAATTATTTTGCAATCTTTCATATGACGATTCATAGAATTTGTCCCATATATAGAACCACCAGCTAAGTACTCTTGCTTGCAAAGCTATATATTGAACCTTTTTAATCCCACCTTCCAACTTCTCTATTATTGTAAAAAAATCCCAACCTCTAGCTTTTATTTATCTTTCCTTTTTCATACTAGGTGAATGGTTGTTATTATGTTCAACTTCATGCTCATTCTCATTCTCCATAAACTCATGCTCAATAACATTATCATTATTTGTGATACTTGCTTCAACTCCAACATGTTTTATACATAAAAAGATAAAAAGTCTCAATTATTTATACATAAAAGGGAATAAGGTATCAATTACTTCAACACTATATATAACTATTTGATCCAATACTTTGAAAACATGTTTGGTTGATATTAGTATCATTTTCCTTTACTTTTTTATAACTCCCTCATTTCTAAGAAAGTAAAGAATAATGAGAATGGGAGTTACACATAGAAGTAATAAAATAAAAACGTGAAAGGAATTCTACCTAAGCAGATATGGGGTACAACTCAAACTCAAATCACAAAACTTCAACAAAGATGATAATAGTTTATCACATAGTTTTTACTCTAAAATTATACATATTTAGTTTAAGATTATACATATAATAGAATAAGACATCCATAATATATTGAAGTGCAATAGTATATTTATTCAGTGTTTGATTTGACAAGGAAATAGTTTATCAAATAGTTTTTCACACTAAAAAGTTTATCATTTTTTTAGTGTAACTGATTAGTGATAAGTGATAACACGACCATTGCAAATATATTGACAAATTTTGATTGTTATGACAAATTAATGATATAGAATTGCAGTTATATATCTAACCCATCTTCTATCCAACACCTAAGCTTCTAAGTTATATGTAAAAACGAGATAATTGATGAAGCGACACTCATCTTTTATCCATCTTCTATCTAACCCATCTTCTATCCAACACCTAACTCATCTTCTATGCAACACGTAAATCACTAATCCAAGCAACTAAGGGCAAAAAATATGTAAAAACATAAATATTGTTGGCCATATTCCAATAAAATGAGATAATTTGTTTATTGGATAATCTATTCTTGGATTAAACCCATTCAGAAACGAGAAAATTGATGAACCGACAAGAAACAAGAAAATTAGAGACGAAAATAGTCATGGTAGAGGAAGTAGAACTTTGGTCAAACGTTGATGTTATTGATGGTGTCATCTAGATTGTCATTGATGATTCAATCTTGTTCTTGTTATGTCTCTTCTCTAATTTCTAAATCTACAAAAGTTGGATGAGATTATGCTATGTCCATCGAATCCTTTCTCTTAGGACCTAGGGTTATATGAATGGGCCTCCTTAATTGGGCCTTTTGGCCAAAAAATTTAATGAAGCTCGCGGGCCGCCCTGCCAACCCATTTAAAATGCCCGCAGATAAAAAAGGCATGTTAGGCGGCCATTTTAGGGTGGAAGGGCACATTTTTCATGCCCTACCCACCCAAAATGTGCAGGCGGGTGGGCTGGCCTCATGGTCTTGGCCCAAACTGCCAATGGTACTTGTGACATTGGGAGAAGAAGCCACATTGCAGAAGCTATAGGGCAATCCCTGAGACAATGATAAATATCTTCAACATAATCAATGCAACAATTACAGTTAGTCGTTTGAGAGATACCCTTGTGAAATCTCATTGCGTTACAAGGAAGAGCACCATGCCAAATTTGCCAAAGAAAGATTCAGATTTTTTCTGGCACATGAGTTTTCCATATCCAAGTCCACTCATTCCCATTGTTAACATCCAAATATTGACCTAGAAGCCAATGATAACTTGCCTTAACTGAATAAATGGCAATAATTTCCATCTTCCAAATTAATTCATCACTAATAAAATTTGAATGAACAAGAGGAATAGATTGAATAGAATCATAAACCTACTGAGGAATCATAGGAGTCCTAAGTCTCTGGAGATGCCATCCTTGCTCATCAAATACATCTTTGACTTTGAGATTAGAATCTTGGATGTCTACAAACGGAACTTGGTCACATAAGTGACCCAATGAAGACCATTTGTCATCCCAGAAAGATACATTACCATTTCATATCCAAACTTGATAGCCATCATGTAATACACCAACCGCATGCATAATAGACCTCCAAATAATAAAATCCTCATTCTTAACTCGAATGTTCAATAAATTTTAGTTACCAACATATTTATGTAGAAGAAAGCGAAACCCAAGTTTATTTTGGTTATTCAACATGCTCCAAACTAGCTTGCCCAACATTGCGATATTCATTCTTCTTGCCATTCTCCGACCTAGACCCCCTTATTTTTTGGTTTGGCAACATTTTCCCAACTTACTAAAGAGAAAGTATGACCATTAGAATTGCCACCCCAAACAAAAGAGCGTATCATAGCATCAATAGCATCACAAACACCTACAGGAAGCAACATATTCTATGTAACATATGTAGGATTTGAAGACAAAACGAAGCTAGCAAGAGTAAGCCGTCTAGACTTATTCAACATCTTGATCTTCCAACCAGCTAAGCGGGACTACAACCTTTCTAAGATAAAATTGAAGTGGCTATTTTTGGATCTACCTGACATAAGAGGAAATCCAATATACTTTCCAAGATCATTTGTAAACTGAATTCCTGAGATTCCTACATATTTCTCACACTTTGCTCTACTAACATTCCTGAAGCTCATGTATTTAGATTTATCAAGATTAATTTTCAAGCTTGACACCTTACAAAAATCATTCAGGACATTAGTGACAAGTCTGACTTGTGTCGATTTAGCTTTAAAAAAAGAAGACAATCATCTGTAAAGAACAAGTGAGAAATAGATGGACCCCCTCTATTAATCATAACCAGTTTCCAATCTCTACTCTAGACTTTATCAGTAATTAAGACATCCAAATTTTCCATGCAAAGGACAAAAAAATAAGGGGATAAAGGGTCTCCTTATCGAAGCCCTCTACTAGGCTTGAAACTGTCCAATCTATTGCCATTCCAAATAATCGACATAGAGGAAGTAGTGACACATTGCATGATCAAATCAGTAGTTTGTTTAGGGAAACCAAAATCAATAAGATTTAAATGAAGAAACTCCCAATTAATACGATCATAAGCATTTTCAAAATCTATTTTGAAAACAAGACTACCTTAATGGCCTTTCTTCTTATACATGTGATGAATAATCTCTTGAGCAATAATAGTGTTATCTGAAGTTCCTCTTCCCATAATAAAACTACTCTGGAGTGGACCAATTAAACCATCCAAGAAGGGTCTAATCCTATTGACCAGAACCCTTGTAATAAGCTTGTAGATCACATTGCAGAGACTTATTGGCTGAAATTCCTTGAGGCGAGTTGGGGCATCCACCTTAGGAATTAGAACAAGAAGAGTTTCTGGCATACTAGCATCAAAGTTACATGTAGCAAAAGTCGGCTGGACCACCCTAAAAACTTCATCACCCACAATTTTTCAGTATGATTTGAAGAATATAGGTTGAAAACCATCAGGGCCTAGAGATTTGTAAGAACCCATTGTTCCAATAGCACAACAAATCTCCTCTATAGTAACATTTTTTACCAAAGAAAGACAAACATTATCACTCAACTTAGGCATAGGACTAGTCTTCAGAGCATTTGGGTTACACACATCGCTATTGGAAACAAATTTTTAAAGTAACTCATAGCTTCCCTCTTCAATGTGTCATCATCATCACTCTTCAATGTGTCATCATCATCACTCCAAATATCATCAATGAAAAGACCATTAACCTGATTCCTTTACCTCTGAATGTTAGTTTGAGTATGAAAAAACTTAGTATTTCGATCCCCATATTTGACCCACTACCCCCTTCATTTCTGATACCAAATCATCTCTCTATATAAAACTTCATTGAGCTCATGCGTTAGAGATTTTTCTAACCGCAAAAGACTAGAAGTAGCCACATTTTCCATCTCTTTCTGAACACTCGGGATTCTTGTTTGAAGCACCCTCTTTAATTATCTATTGTAAGATAGGAGTGTAACTCATGTATTTCGATGTCGCTCTATGTAAATGGATAGGTGTATCCTTTCTACTCCAAGTAATACATTTTCTTACCAATATAAGAAACACAATATATAGTAGTGTAAATAAAACTACTGCTTCTAATACAGTTACCACTATTTCTAAACTTCATTTGTAAAATCTGGCTGATTGAAAAAATTCATATCCCATGCAGACAGTTAAATTTTCTGAACAATTCCATATCCATATAACTATAATCAGACTATTATAATCAACATAAACCTTAGGTAGGTAGATATTTGACCCTCCTAGATTTACCCCCTCCAAATCCATGCATATGGCTTCCATCATCATAACATTTCTACCACTAAAGCATTATTTCCTATATTTGTTTTGTAACCATTATATCAATACCAGGCTGAAGCTGATATCAAATTTCTGTTCTTCCACCCCAACAACAAGGCCCGATCCTTCTCCACCAGTGTATAATGTTCTGAATAGCACCCCAGGAGGCTTCTTATAACAGAATTCACATAAGAGCTCAAGGGAGATTGGCAAAATCCGGCCATTGTCAACCTAGATTTCCACTTGCCAAACAGTTCAGGCCTCTCTATCCTTTCCTTCCCTTCACAAGCAATAATGTTCACAATGTCGCGAGCAAGGCAATGTTGCTCGACATTAATCCGCTCGTTGCTACTTCTCGGGAGAGTGACATCGATGGACTCGAAGATCGCCAAGTAGTAATCTAAGGTTTCTATAAACCTGTTGAAGAAAGGGGTTGTGTTTGTGTTTGATTCCTGCTCCACCAATGTGGTAACCTTGGGAGAAAGTGACTTGACTAGTCGCAAAAGTCCATCCCTTGGATTACTCAAATCAACACTCTCATCAGCAATGTGATGGAGCTGCAAGGGAAAGTTCACAACCAAAGCCTCTCCGGGCCTTATATCAAGGATATCTCGTGTCACACCTGGAGCAAACACAGGCACTCCATGAAACTCAACTGGGATCCCGAATTTCTCTGACATCCAAGCCAATCTTTTCCCAACTATCTCTAGTCCATCACCACGAGCATATTTAGAAACAGGGTCATCGATCCCCGTGATCCTCACATGCGGAGCTCCACTAGGTGTTGCTGCAAGAGCTTGAAGAAGAGTCATCCATTGAGTTCCCTGAGAAATCTGAAAGTCTATGATATGAATGTGATCCTCATTTCTGCACGCTTCAGCAATAGCACCATTGGCAGCCATGTAACCAAATTTTAAGTACGGGCAGATTTCGAACAATGTTTGCATATAAGAGAGTAATTCTTTGCTTTCAGGCTCTTTGCACCTGGGGGCACGATAGATGCCACTCCCTGATGCTTCCTTCCTTGCAACAAGTCCTTCTACCATATAAGCACCAAGTCGCTGGATCGGATCCCCACTAATAGAAACAGAACTTCTAGCCTTTACTATCAATTGATCGAAGTCTCTCGTGTTGTTTTCAGACAGTGCTTTGGCACAATCAATCAGCAATTGTTTCAAGTTGCTTGACGGGAACCCTTGCAGCTGTACTTCCTCCATTGATTTTTGACGTTTCGCTGCATGTTCAACTTCACTTGATTGCCTACAGCTAGTAACATAAGATGGCCGACTTCGAATATATTGTGACCGCTGGTGCTCATGGCTCCAGGACCTATATAATCTTTGGGCAGAAGTCGTTGTCCTCCTGCTATCAGCCACAGAAGTATCTGATCTGGTAATTTCATCATCATCGGGGGCCATCAGAGCAGTTTCAAGTTCCAACAAGGTGTGTCGGATTTTCTGGTTACAATTTGCATTCTGTAGAAGAGGGCCCCTAGAAGAATATAGTTGCAAACTGTCTTTAATACTGTCCCCAGGGCTGTGCTGCTCAGGGCTTCCACTCAATGCAGAAAGTGTATCAATATCTAAATAAGTAGAAAATGGCGAATTATGGGAGTTCTCTACGTCAAATTTCAACGATTCAAACAGTCTGTTGGGTACTGATGGGATAGTGGGAAAAGATGACATGTTAGGTAGTCCTGCACTTGTCAAATTGTAACTGAAAATCTTCTGCGAGTTCATTCTATGATGGTGGCATCAACTGCTCTATGAAAGAGGAGATCTTAATAATCAGCTAGCAACTTCAAAAACACTAGCCTCAGATAGCTTCGACTTTATATTTTACTCAGAACTTAAACCACAACACTTTCAATAACAGCTCATAAACCTGCAATGACAATATAGAAAGGTGCTTCAAAATATTTCCATTATTCAACAATCATAAATTAAGAACAACAATCTTCTAGCCTTACCACAACCACTAGAATAATAAATATGTAGGAAGTAGGACACATCAACAAAAGAATAAATATGTAGGAAGTAGGTACATGGATCGAAGGATGTTATAATACTCTATCATAAACCATGTTCATTGACAAAACATCGATCTTTAAATTTTTCAATCATTTCGCTTATGGATTTTTTAATCACCATCTGCCTCTAGAAATGAGACTGTCCTAATTTGATCTACTCTCCTTATTGGGGCTTCTAACAATCTCTTCCGCAAATGCTCATACCACCTAAGGCGCAAGCCTTCCATTTTTTCTACAATAGGAACTAACCCAACTTTCTCCCTAATGCATTCATTCCTAATCCTATCTTGTATAGTATGGTTACTCACCCAACACAACATTCCCATCTTAATTCTCTTGTTGACAATTTACCGCCCAACATCCGTTCCATATAACAAAAAAGTAAATAATCAAACACTACAAATTCAAAGCAAATCAACACACTACATTTCTTTACATTAGAAAAATGATTTTTTTACTACTCTTCTGCCCCAATGTAACGTGCATAGCATATAATATTGGTATAACTGATGCAGATCAGCCAAAAGGGCAATTGATACCTTATAGCAAATAAATAAAACTGATGAACTTGGACCTTATAAATTGATGAGAAAGCTAATCAAAATTATGGCAGGAATGCCCAAGGTGGTGTGTTTTTCCTCTCACCCATGCATATCTATGAAAGTAACACTTGTAGACACACAGAACAAAAGAAAACTCAAAATCACAAACTAGATGTTCTTAAGTTTCAGCTTCTTGATATTTAACATGGCAGCCAACAAAAACATACAGTTTGTGCTGGAAATTGTACATTGCCATATAAGTTCATTCAAAAGGCGAAAGTTTCAAAATCCCTAACACCTGATTTCAGAAACAAAAAGAAAAACATTTCATCTTTAATGCAACAAGTGAAAAATCTTCTCATGTAGTGCACCGTGCACCCTTCAAAACTAGAACTGTTGAGCTTAACAATACAAATTGACTTTTACACAGGAGGACAAGAACAAAGTCTTACATACCTAAAAGATTAGGAAAATTACACTGACTTCTTCCCCTTATGTTTGGCATAATTACATCTACATCCCTCTTGTTTCAAAACTCATCAGCTTCTCTTGAGGTTTGTGTTATTATCACATGTAAATAAACTATGAGTCTAATATCCTATTGTCACTATAAAGATTTATATATTGTGTATATCATACACATTATTCATTTGAATTACATTTTTTTAGAGTCAATGATAATTAAATATGAATGGTGGAGTATGCAATGACTGTCACCATATAAAATTCATAGACCGTATACATGAATTTTTCTCTCATAAACTATTCACTGCCAACAAAAACATTAATTTTGTTTCAAATCCATGAAACTCTCTCTTACTGTAATGTCATTTCACTCTGCAACCCCAATTAATTCAACTTAGTTGCAACAAGAATTTCAAAAATAATAAGATCTTACTTCAGATCGGAGACAGCTTTTACAAAAAAAAAATGGAAGTTACTTCTGAATAAGAAAAACTTAATAAAAATGTAAAATTCAATCGAAGAAGAGGCTCAGACCATGAAGGAGTACATGAAACATTAAAAAGCTGAAACATTGAGAAAAAGTAAGGAAACAAATACATAAACATGTTTGTTTCAGACAACCACCGACCTTAAATGGAAACACTAGCATAGCATAAAGAAAACAATACACTGAGGAAAATAAAGGAAATTACCTCAAGAAAAAACAACCCAATTCAATGATCACAAACTTTAACGCTTTGAAGTTTTTGGCTTCGTTTAGACTATGAAATGATTCAGTGTGCAGCTTGATGTTTTAGTACCATGTTATGTTGTTTTTTCCTTATTGTTCTGTTTTATTTTGGTGCAGAAACGTTGGGTATGTGCATTATATAGAGAGAGAGAGCACTGTAGAACCTTCAGTTCTTTTTCCACTCTCAGTTCAACGCGGCTCGTGTTGTCACGCTCTCTTCCGCGATTGAAAGTACATTCATCCCCTATATGCTTGGGTTGGATACAGCAAAGAGGGTAAATATATATCTATCAATACACTATGAGTGTATGTATACACAGAATCACTCCTCTACCATTTATTTATATCAATAGTTATTAAATATGAAAATAGATAATACAATAATAATAATAATATATATAAAATAGAGTGGTTTACTGCTTTAGCTTCTTAAAGTTAATTACACTGACATCCCTAAGTTTTAGTGAAATTACATAAATCATTCCTCATTTTTTACACTTACATAAACTTCCCCAAGTTTTTATACTTTCATTACACTAACCACCCTGCATGAGAAATAAGTGTAATATTTTAAACAAAAAATATAATAAATGCAATTAAGTTGAACAAAACATGATATATTGTGAGGAAAAATCCAAATAATATACAAATTAATGTATCTTTATTATTTTTTGTTACAAAATGCATCAACAATTCTAAAAAGATATTGTTTAAATTGCTCTTATACTATATCGTAACGAACCAAAAATAATAAAGAGGTATCGACTCATAAATTAATTGGACTTGTCTCCACAATATATCATGTTTTGTTTAACTTAATTGCATTTATCACATTTTTTGTTTACAAAATTACACTTATTTCTCATGCAGAGTGGTTAGTGTAATTAAAGTATAAAAATGAGGGGTCTGTGTAAGTGTAGAAAAGTGAGGGGTGGTATGTGTAATTTCACTAAAACTCAGGGATATCAGTGTAATTTACTCTATAATAAATATCATATTTAAGTAGATGTGAGCAGTGGCTTAGTTGTATTGTGTAAGGCTTATTCCTTATTCAAACATAAATGTTGGTCAGATTATTTTTTGAATCCAAGTTCGATTCTAGAGTGGAAGTTAATCCAACCTCATATGTTCGACCGAACCAGCGTTTGAACTCGAACCTAACTTTAGATGAGATGAAATATATTGCACACCTCTTTTAAATAAAATCTTTCTAATATTACATATTATTGTAGATATATAATTTGATATATGTATATTTATTGTCAATCATATATATAATTAAAAAACGTAGAATCGAAGATATTTTCGACCAACAAGATATCATTAATTTGAACACAATTGAATAGAGACACATATAAACATGATGAATGAGTGACCATGAACCGAGTTGGACCAGTTCATGCTTGTCTCTTACCTCATCATAAATATTAACATGGTCTAATTTTTAAATTTGGACTTCACTCTAGATCTGATAAAATCCAACCATATTCAAGTCTTAGTCATGATTAGGTCAAACCAGGTAAGCGAGTAGGATCGAGTCTTGCTCACCTAAAAAATTTTGTAACTTAGCTAAACTATAATTTTAAAAGGTGTGGGCATTGTACACTATCTTTAGATAAAAATAACTATCTTACTATAGTTGCAATAGGCTTTAGTAATAGGAGTATTTTTTTTCTTCATAATTTGTATTTACAAAAAAAAAAAAGAATCTAACTTACTCACCTCTCGAACTCTTTTTCTCCTCCTCATTAACCTATTTCTCCCAAATTAGAAAAATCTTTCTCTCCTTCCAAACCAGAAATTTTGCTTGCATAAGCACTACTCACAACTATCATGCGCACCTACACTAGTCGCCTAGAATCACCCAGAACCATCCCCAACACATCCAAATAGGTGCAATGATTCAAACATGATTTTTTGGACGGCTGCTCCTAGCACATGCAGTAGTTCTGGGTGGTGCTGGTGCGGGTAGAATTTATGGTTTGGGAGGAGAATGAGATTTTTCTAACTTGGGAGAAATAGGTTAATGGGAAGGGGAAAGAGGGCTCAAGGTGAGTTGCATAAATTTTCTTTAAATGCAAATCATGAACATACCTCATTACTAAACCTATTACAAATAAAGTAGGAGACTTATTTTTGTTCAAAAGTATTGGTGTATAATAATAACATACACCTTTTAAAAATCTACTTTACCTAGGTTTGAATATTCCTTCTAAATATTATTATTTATAACATATAACTTAAACTATTGAAATAGTTATGTTACATACAATTATGAGATTCAAGTTTGAATACTTGAAATGTCATTTTAAATATGAACTTCTTTCATACACAAATTGGTTTTAACATGTATGGTATATATAATTTGTATAATATTTTATGATGCTAACAAAATTTAATTATATATATATATATATATATATATATATATGATATAATTGTTATATTATATTTTTTGATCACTCAACCAAAATTTTCATTTGACTATGTTGATACTACAATAGATTTAGATGGGTTTGGATAATACATTACTCGCAATCACCCTGTTGCTTTATTTTTCAACTCAGACTCACTCAGACCCATACTAATAATTGATGGGTCTGCTACCCATAGGTTCATGGGTACCCAGCGGATCTGCGGGTACCTACAAATTCATAAATATTAAAAATAATTGTGAGTAATTTATATAATTGTTTGTTTCATACAATCTTATGTTATTTAGGTAATCAACAAGAGAAATATTATAAAACGTAATTTAAAGTTTTAAAGACATTTTAAATTGAATATTTCAATATTATGATGTAAAATTGATTTACTAAGAATTGTTCAATCAACATAATATTATATTACACATATTAATTAACAACATAACATCACATTATTACTTAAAAATATAACATCACTATTTAACAATATAACAATCACATTTAAGAATTAACAAAGTAACATTATGGATTAACTATATATATATGAAGGAATAGCGGGTCCAGGTACTCATAGGTTTGGGTACCTCATTGTCTGGATCCAAACTCATCTAATAACGGATCTTAAAATCCCGGATCTCAATTATTTACGGATCCAAAAATACAAACTCATACCCAACTCGTTACAAACATTGTTTGTTGGTATCCACGAGTCTGGGTGGATATAGTCGATTATCTTAATGGTGAATTCTAAATAGAAGTGCTGCAAATTAAAATTAGGAGTGTTGATAGATGGTAGATATAGTCCATTATCTAAAAGCATGTTAAATATCATTTGATTCATATGAAAAATATTACATTAAAATAATTGAATTGCAAAAGATTAACCAGTCAAAAACTATCAACTACGATTAATTGTAGGACTACATGTTTATGGAATTCAAATATCTTTCACTTGAAACAACATGTTAGTTTTATTTTCGGTTCATCCATGGTTGAAGCTTGCTTTCTTCTACCTCTGTTTTTCGGTTTTCTGGGTTAAGAGTAGTTTAGGAATTTCGGTTTCTTATAATGGCATTTTGGATTTTTCTCTCCTTTCTATTTTTATCCTTTCAGGTTGGGTAGTTTAGTTATTTCTATTAGGTTAGTTTTTCCTCTTTTGTTATATATATAATTGGCTCTTCTTCTTCTTCAATAAAATAAATCAACAAGTATTATTTTTTTTTTGGCTTTAGTTTTGTTTTCTTCTTCTTCTTCCTCATGGATCGATGCCGAACTGAGATGGTATCAGAGCATGAAATGCTCTGATTCGTCTTCAGCATAAAGCCTCAAATTGATTCCCTTTCTCATTTTCTTCCTTTCTCCTCTTCGTCATTTTTTGCATGTGCTGAACTCTCTCCCTTTCTCTTTAAATGGTGAATCACACTTATTTGGATTTCAACACAAATCCTTCCAACCCCTTTTTCTCCATTCGAATCAAAATCTAACATTGGTGTTAGTTACATCCTTACTAAATGGTAAAAAATATTATTCTTGGGCTAGAGCAATGAAAATGATTTTAGAATCCAAGAACAAGATTGGTTTCCTTGATAAGAGCATACCACAACCTCTTCTAGAAGATGTTCTCTATGGAAAATGGAGAAGATGCAACAATACGATCTTATCTTGGCTCCAACAATCTATAGAAAAATCCATAATCAAATCAATTCTCTAGTTTGACACTATTGTAGAAGTTTGCAAAGACCTCAAGGACAGATTTTCACAATGTGATATCTTTCGCATTGCAGAACTCTAAGAGGAATTCTACCACCTACATCAAGGTAAACTCACCATCTCCGAGTTCTTTGCTGAATTGAAGACTATTTGGGAAGAAACCTTTAGACCCACTAGAAAATGCCAATGTGCAACACCATGCTCTTGTGGAGTTTACAAATAACAAGAATATGTAATAAGATTATTAAAGGGTCTTAATTATCAGTATGCTCCAGTGCGTGCCCAGATAATGCTAATGGAACCCCTCCCAAACATTTCCAATGCCTTTTCTTTACTTACTCAACAAGAAAGGCAAGTAACCACCACCACACCCCTCCCTTAGATCTTGATCTTAAAGCCTTAAATTTCAATGCTGAAACTATTAGAAATAGCACCATAAGCTCAAATTCTCAAAACAATAGAGATAGGAGCAACCAATTCTATAGAGGTAGGATTGGTAGATTCAATGGTCAAGATAGACAACCAAATAGACATTGCACTCACTGTGATAGAACAAACCATACCATAGAAACCTACTTCTTAAAGCATGGTTATCAAGGAATCATGCACCAGCTCAATCAAAACAAACAAGAAAACACTCACACAGCTACTTCAGCAATGAATACCAACACCGACTCTACTAATACAGGTATTCCTCACTCATCTTGGCTTCTTGACACTGGTGCTACTGATCACATCAGTTACAATTTACAATTCTTTTCCACAACCAGAAATATTTCCCCGATCCTGATCACATTGCCTACTGGTGACAAAGTGTCCACCACTCTATCTGGCACAATCATATTATCTCATACCCTTACTCTTTTCAATGTTCTTTATGTGCCTCAATTATAGGTTAACCTCATTTCTGCAAACAAATTAATTCATACTCTTAAATGTCATTTAATCTTCACACAAGACAAATGTGTCATTGTGCAAAATGCTTCTAGGAAGATGATTGGTTTAGTTAAGCTTCAACATGGCTTATTCCAAATCAATCTTCCAAACTCTACTATGCTTTCTACTCAAACTTCTGTACAATCACAACATTCTCGCATATTATGGCATTTAAGACTTGGACACATTTGTACCGATGTTTTGAATTTAATTGCCAAACAATTTCCTTTAGTTTCCCCTTGTAACATTTATCTTCCCCCTTGTGATACTTGTCATCTTGCCAAACAAAAGAAATTGTCATTTAATATTCGTCAAACTTACACTACTAAATCCTTTGATTTACTACATGCTGATATTTGGGGGCCTTACTCTACTCCTTCTATATTTGGACACAAATGTTTTCTTACTCTAGTTGATGGTTATAGTATATTTACCTGGGTTATTATGCTAACTAATAAGGCTGAAAGTAGACAACACATGATCAATTTTATATCCTTTATTGAAACTCATTTTGGCACTAGATTAAAAAGCATAAGAAGTGACAATGGTGTCAAATTTATTATGCACAAATTCTAGTCCTCTAAGGGCATACTCCACCAGACCTCATGCATAGAAACCCTCCAAAAAAATGATATGGTGGAAAGAAAATACCAACACATCCTAAACATAGTTCGTGCCCTATACTTTTAGTCCTATATACCCCAAAAGTTATGGAATTTTGCCATCCAACATGCCATACACCTCATCAATAGACTTCCCACTCCTTTACTAAAACACAAATCCCCTTATCAACTGTTATATAACATAATCTCTTCCTTTGATCATCTCAAAGTGTTTGGATGTCTTACCTATGCAAGCACCATATCAGCTAACAGAATAAAATTCTTACCTAGAGCTAAGAAGTGTGCCTTCATTAGTTACAAAGAGGGCAGAAAATGTTATATACTTTATGATATGAACTCTCACAACATCATTATTTCAAGAAATTTACATTTATATGAAAATCACTTCCCCTTTCTAGCTCTTCAACCAAATACTACCCAAGACCAACCTCTTTGCAGACCACACCACTACTCTTCCCCTGGCTTAGACGACCATACACCTACACCAATTCCAACTCAACCTGATCATATTTCAGACATCTGTATCACCACAACAACCCTACCTACTAGACAATCCTCAAGAATTAGAGGTCATCCTTCCCACCTTCGAGACTATCATTGCCAATTAGCCCTTACTCAACATCAAAATCACATTGCCTATACCAAAGTATTGTATCATCTATCATATGTCCTCACTTATGATAAGTGCTCCCCCTCATATAAAGATTTTTGCTTGAATGTTACCACTACCATTGAACCATCTACGTTCAAACAGGCATCTATGTTCCCTCACTGGCATAATGCTATGCAATTAGAATTGCAGGCTCTTCAAGATAATAACACATGGACCCTTATGCATTTACCTCCTAATAAGACCTTAATTGGATGCAAGTGGGTTTATAAGACTAAATATAGGGCTGATGGCACATTTGGAAAGATACAAAACCAGGCTCGTTACCAAAGGCTACACACAATTAGAGGGAGTAGCTTTTTTTGATACTTTTTCCCTTGTTGTAAAAGTAACTTCTATTCGTTTAATTCTAGCCTTAGTTGCCTGAAACAATTGGTTTTTAAAACAATTAGATGTTAACAATGCTTTCCTTCATGGGGACTTACATGAAGAAGTTTATATGACCACACCCCTTGGTCTTCTTACTACCCCTAATACCTTGGTTTGTAAGTTGAACAAATCCATTTATGGCCTGAAACAAGCAAGATGTGAATGGCACACCATTTTGTCCTCCAAATTGATCACTTTGGGCTATAACCATTCTCATGCTGACCAAACCTTGTTTACCAAGAAAACCCCCACTACTTTCATTGTTATCTTAGTCTATGTTGATGACATGGTTCTTACTGGTAATATCATACAAGAAATAAACCTTGTTAAAACTATTCTGGACAAATCCTTTAAGATCAAAAACTTGGGCAACCTAAGGTACTTTTTAGGACTAGAAATAGCCCTATCCAAATCAGGTATACATATGAACCGAAGAAGATATACATTATCCTTATTAGAAGATGCAGGATCCCTAGCCTCTAAACTTGTTTCAACACATTTTGATCATACAATTAAGCTGCAACTTCGCAAAGGCACTCATCTCTCAGATCCTTCATCCTATAGAAGATTGGTAGGAAGACTCCTCTATTTAACAATCTCAACACCTGACATTTGTTATGATGTTCAACAACTCAGCCTTTTCATAGATAATCCTCATGACTCTCACCACAAGGCTGTAATTCGAGTCTTGCACTATCTCAAAGGAGCTCCATCTTAGGGACTTTTCTTTTCCTCTAATTCTCCTATTACTTTTACTACTTTTTCAGATTCTAACTGGGCTTGTTGCCTTGATTCCAGGAAATCCATAACAGGATTTTGCATTTTCATGGGCTCAACCTTGATCTCTTGGAAGTCAAAGAAGCAAAGGGCAGTCAGTAGATCCTCCACTGAAGTAGAATACAGGGCCCTAGGCACCTTGGTATGTGAATTGCAATGACTGAAATATCTACTCAATGATTTTCATACCTACAATCCTTCTCCAATTTCGGTTTATTGTGACAATAAATCAGCAATATACTTGCCTCACAATCCAGTCTTCCACAAACGCACCAAACATATTGAGATTGACAGCCACATTGTTAGAGAAAAATCCATCAAAAATTGGTTCGCCTTCTTCCCATAAAAACCACTGCCCAGTTAGCAGATGCCTTTACAAAGCCCCTACATGTTTCCGCCTTCAAAATTTTCATTTTCAAGTTGGGTCTCTCTGATCTACATCATCCACCTTGAGGGGGCTGTTAGTTTTATATTCGGTTCATCCATGGTTGAAACTTGCCTTCTTGTACCTCTGTTTTTCGGTTTTCTGGGTTAAGGGTAGTTTAGGAATTTCGGTTTCTTATAATGGCATTTTGGGTTTTCCCCTCCTTTATATTTTTATCCTTTCAGGTTTAGGTAGTTTAGTTATTTATGTTAGGTTAGTTTTTCCTCTTTTGTTGTATATATAATTGGTTCTTCTTCTTCAATAAAATCAGTTAAGAAGTATTATTTTTCTGTTGACTTTAGTTTTGTTTTCTTATTCTTCTTCCTCATGGATCGTTGCCGAAATGAGACAACAGTCATTAGTGTGGTCTTTTGTGTTTTTGGGTGTATTTTTAAACGTGGATATATATATATATATATATATATATATATATAAAAATAAAAGACTTACATAAGACAACTCTCTACCAATGTGGTTTGGTCCAGATGAAGGGAATCTGTGTCACTTATGCATGAGATACAAGATTTAATATTTTATTTATTTCATGAATTTATATGTAGAAGATAATAGGATTGGAGGAATTCTCATCTCGGTATTTTTCTTGTAGGGATGAATTTCTCAATTGTCCATGTGGGAACAAGATTAGCAGACCTAGAGTTGGCAACAGGGCCACCCGAATATAGCGTTTTCCCATTTTCAAATCCATATTATTTGTGAGTATTAGTGTAAATAATGGATATTTATGGATATCTATGAGATTTTAATTTTTTTTATATATTTTGTAACCATCAACATATAAAATTAATTATTACATAGATAATAAGATATTTATATAATAAATTTAGGATTATAGTCAAATTACTACATTTTATTATGAAATAGCAATAAAATAAATAATATATAATTTTAAAATAATAATAAAGAAATTTAATAAAAAAATAAATTTATAAGTATATAGTACCCATGAACAAGTATCATAAGACACATTCTCACCTACAAGCTATTATTATGGGTATCAATTGTATCTTTTTACAGGTATCTACGGATGCTATTTTTGCCATCCCTGAGCAGACCTAGCTATGAGTGAAGGCACTGCCCAAATTTCTATAATAATTTATCTTCTTATTTATGTGTTATCTTTCTCTCAATTATCTAAGATATCTAACTATTAATATTTAGTCACTTTTTCTTTCTTATAATAAGTAAATTTAACTAATTTCAATCATATTAATAAAATTAATTAAATGCTTTGATTTAATAAAAACATATAAATACGTACAATTAATATTTAACATTTGGTATTATAGGAAAAAAAATTTGGTACTACCAAAAGTATCTCTTATCCTTTTGGGTAATGAATAATCTATTTCTTTTGGGGTGTATGATTGTCTATCTAACAAGTGTCGTTCACAAAATTCAACTTTTAACCTTTTTATCATCATGTGAATTTAGTGGTACTTTACACTACTATACTAACACTTATTAGCATGGGAAGTTGTTTTAATTAAGAATGATTTTGGAAACTATAAAAGTAATTAAATATGCTTTTATTTTAGACCAAAAAGTGTTTTAATGTTTTTTCTTTAATTAAGACGAGATAAAATATATATTATTTTTATCTTTTTGAATTTGTAATGGATGACACAATACTTTCAAAAAATTATAACTACTCTCGTAAATTCATAAGAGTGTTTACCAACAAAAATAAGTACAGTGATTGGGGAAAGCTTGAAAACTAAGCTCAGCAATCTTATAATAAAATTTACGAACATAATTTGTTCAAAAACCAAAAGAATACACACTACATTCAGATCATTACAAAGATTCTATAAAATGGGGCAACTCAAGCTTTTAATTTTAAGTGGCATGTTGAATGAGTTGGGGACAAAAATACACTAATTTAAACGCACTAGTGTTTTTTTTAATCTAATCTGTCTAGAGGGAAGTAATTAATAAACTTGGTTATGAGAATATTTTTTACCTCACATTAAATAAAAAGTTGGAAATAGAATAAGAATAAAAGTGCTCAATTTAAAAAATTAAGTGGCTTGTTGAATAGTTGGAAACAAAATATACTAATTTAAATGCGCAAGTATTTTTTTAATCTAAACTATTGTGAGGGACATAATTAACAAACTTGTTGTGGAAATATTTTTTACTTAAAAGTTTTTTTTTACATAACAAACCCACTTATGTGTTTGATCTTATATGTAGTTTATCCTAACCTCAAACTAAATATGAATGGTGTGTTAGGCTTTTGACAATTAATATAACTTGTTGGTAGAGGTGTCAAAACGGGCTACCAGGATGAGTTCAGGTTAGCCCACATCGCGTTCGGGCTAAACTGGGTCGGGCTAAAAAGCTTAGATACAATTTATACATATTAAATTGTAGCGCCAACCCGCCCTAAGCGGGTTACGGGTTGTGGCGGGCCGGCCCGCATAAACTAAAAAAATATTTTTTTACATTTTTTAACATATTTAATCTATTTAAAAAAAATATTATTTGATATTAACATAAAACTTTTTTAACACATTTGTTATGCCAAAAAATGCAACCAAACTTATAGATTTAATGCATTGTGTTTGAGTCAAGACGTGATGTTAAGTCCATGTGTATGATTTTTAACATAACTTTTTTATTAAATCTCTCATTTCTATTGGACTCTCACTCTCTAACACAATATACTTTGTAACTTCACTTTAATATATAAACATTTGGATACTATAAAAAAATTATCTTTTATATGTTCTTTATCGACACTTTCATTGTGAACTATTATATTAAATTTGGTTGTGTGAAATTCTTTATAGTAAACAATTATGTTGATTTTAGTTTTGTTGTATACATTATTTTCTTTATTATGTTTTTGTTGTAAAATTTAAGTCTAATTAAATACACAATAACACAATATTTATTATCTATTTTTTATTATAAGTTGTTTTTTAAATTTTTACCTAGTGCTTATTGCCAAGCCAAAAGTCCCAAAAAAAGTTTAAACAAATAAGTAAAATGGGTAGCCCGAACCCGCCCGGGTAAGCCCGGTCCGAGCCTGGATTTAAAATATCTCAGTCGGGCCGGGCTAAAAAACTCGGATTCTATAAAAAGTACTTAATATGATACTCATGCCCTATAAATTTTCGGACTTTGGCAGGCCGGCCTGACCGAGCCCACCCATTTTGACAGCTCTACTCTTTGGTTTGTCATAATTTGGATTATTTGGCACATTAGGAATAAAGTTATCGTTGAGAATTTGAAGTTCCAAATAGATGATATGATAGAGCTTATTTTTCTGCATTCTTGGAATATTACCAATGATTGATTTCCCTTTCTTCTCTTACTCTTATGTTGATTGAGTTAGACATACATCAACTTGTCTATGTATTTGTTAATTATATGGTTTATATGGATATGAGTACCACTTATTCTCATAATATCTTTATATCTTAATTAATAAAGTTTTTATTCGTGATAAAAAATATAAAAGTTTGTCAAATATCTATGATATGGATCAATGTGTGATAATATTAAATTAAGTAGTTGTCCAAAAACAATGCACTATATCACTAAAAGAGCAAAAGTTAGTACATCACCACTAAATATAGTAAAATTAGACAATCACTTTGAGGTTTCATTTTTATGGATTAAATATGTCCATCCGTTTAAGGGAATAAATCAGGGTTTTAATGTAGTCATTATGTATAACTTTGGTATGAACCCCTTCCCATTAATAGAATAACCTTTTTTCTTCCTTTTGTTATTCCTTTTTCTTTTTCAGGTAAGAGTGGAAACTTAAAAATGGCTAAGTCTTAAGGAACCAAATTTCCATTCTGATGTACCCAAAAAAGCAAGTTTCCATTGCATCAACCAATAACATGTTATTGTGCTCACGACTTGATTATAATAAAGTAATGGAACTCAAACTTTTAACTCTCATATTCACACAAGATGAACTATACGTGTGCTTCCCTCTCTCGGAGTGCGGTTAATTGTAATCTCCACATAATTTAAAGCAATCTAGTTAGGGTATACAAAAACTTGAAAAAGTCCCAAAGAATAATAAATGATATTTTTAGTAATATTATTAAATTACAAAACTATAATTATGATTTTACAATAACATCAACAATATTTATTTAATAAATATTTCTTTTATAAACTTTTACTTTTAAAATCTTATAAATAAAGTTAAAAAATCTTACATATAGTAAATCAATTCATAATGGAAAAAGGGGAAAATGATAGAAATTGATGAACTTCCCTCCATAAAAGTTTACTTAAATCATGTGTATCTTAAGACCCAACTACGAATTTTGATTTACAAAAGTACACTCTTAAATAAACATTAACATTTTAAAATTATAACAAAAATAAGTGAATATATTAAATATTAGAAATAATTTGATGGATTTATGCAATGGTGTAACTTTTAATGTATTAAATATTTTTCTAACATAATAAAAAAAATCTAACTATTATTTTTATATTTAACAATTCTCTAAGTTGGAGTACATATAAGAGTGGAAATCAAAATTTCTTGGTTAATCCTAAGGTTGGATAAATAAGATTTCCTAAAACATGAAAGCACATAGGAGGCAAATGAAATAAATTTAGTTAAAAATTTCACTAAAGAATTTGTTTCCATTTAATTCCATATATACAATAGAAAAGATGAATATAGGTTCAGCATTAAGGATTTAAGGCGTACTACAATGCGATTTCCATAAAATATAACATAGGCGGCCAATGTAGTTTCATTAAAATATGATATTTAAAAAAGTGTAATATACATGTACTATTAGTATAAAAATTTATACATCAATTAATGTATCATTTACTATTTATTTGTAGTACTTTTATTTAAGAATCAATAATACTAAGTAAATATAAATAGTAGATAATAGTGTAAAAGATTCTTAAACTATATATCTTTTATCCCTTTAAAATCTCATAAATGATGTGATTATACATTAGGGAACGTTGGGAATGGGAATGTAGCCATTATAATCAATCTTTTGTCCAGATTTTATATTATGTGTCCTTGGTATATGTTAAATATATTTAATGTTAAAATGTGGTATGAACTATGAATGAAACTTCTTGATTAATCAATAAGTGTAAGAAATGAATGAATGAGAAAGAAAGCTTAAACCGAATAATATTTCTCATTATTGAAATAAATTATAAAGATTAGGAGAATACTCTTTTATATTTTTTGGTTACATGAATACTCCTTTATATATAACAACTACTGAAACAGAAAACATAATCTTTAAACCAGATAATCGATTAACTCTGTTGATTTATTAATTATCCTACATAAAGTTTACCTTAATAAACTGCAATAAGTTAATCAATTAACTATAGTATCAATCGATTAACTCTTCCACATTTAATCAATTAACTATAGTATTAATTGACTCTTAGAGAACTCGCATATTCTAAGAATGTAAGTTTTAATGGTGAAGTCGTTTATTTAATATTTTGGGATGTTAATTTTTAGTTTTCAAACTTAATATCATTAATTATTCCTAATATATGTTGGAAGTATTTGGCAATTAGGGTCGTTTTCTCTATGTCCAAACAATGTCTACTTAAATTAAGGTGGATTTGAGAACATCAATTTTAAAATATGACACAAAATATCATGTTATGTTCATCATAAATATGGGTTGGGCGGACTTGTGGCCACCATAAACAAAACTAAAAAATATGTATAAATTTATAACACTTCATACAAAAAGAAACAATATATAATTTGCAACAAATATACAAATGTATTTATCATAATAAACAATCATACAAATAGAACAATATATATAAAATATAAATGCATATATATATAATACAAAATATGCATAATATATAATTTACATACAAAATACAAAATAAATAGTACATATGCATATATAATATACAAAATACAAATGCATATATACAATAAGAAAATTATAGTATTTTCTTACATTTGATATACAAATGTATATATAACAAATGAAACATATTTTCTCATATTTGACAAATAAATATATATTTGCTTATTTGATGTTCAATAATTTATCTAATTATATCCACATGCCGCTCATTTGCACGCTTGAAATGCCCACGGACAATAGAACATGTTGAACGGACATTTTAGGATGGATGTACTAATTTTTCATGTCATATCCACCTAATAAATGCAGGTGGATTCCATAGACTTTGCCCAAATTACCAATAATAATTGAGAGAAAACATATGGTAATAGTTCACTACTAAATCAAGATGATAACAAGTAACATAAAAATATCTAACAAACATGATTATACATTAATTTTTAATTAAATAAATTTAGAATTAAAAATAAAAAGTATTTCCATTATATTTTAGTTCCAGAGAAGAACTCTACTGGTTGGGCACATCTTTAAAAAAAGACTTATTTGAAAATGGACCTTTAATGTGATCAAGTAACTAAAATATGTTAAATTTCTTGTTCAAATAACAATTTTTGTTATATATAAATGGCAAAAAATTTAGAGATAGCAAAAAAATATGTAAGTTTTCCTTCTAATTATTACAAGTGTCAAGTACTGTTGTGTCTGTCAACCCGCTTTCATATCATTTCACTACAAAAAATATGCACAATAGCCACACAAGAAAGAGCACATTTTTTATAACTGTGGTTAAAATATTAAACACACGTTAAAATAGAGAAGTCTACTTCTCCTGACCTAACGGTTGAGTTGTTTCTATTAATAAATTGTACCCGAGTTCGACACTCGCTCATGGCACTTTTTTCTTTTCATTTCTCTCTCTCTCTGAATCGCTCTTCTCTCTCACTTTCTTCTACTTTCAATTTGTAATCGAAATTGAATTATAAAGAAATTTGTAATCGAAGATACATGTCCAGAAATCCATCATTTCATTTTCGTCTTCGCCATTCATCATCGTTGCCATCAATTCCAACTCAAATTGAAGTTTCATATGAGGTTTAGTTCTCTTCAATTTTGATTATAAATATCTAATTTCTTGATTCTTATACTATGCTCATTAATCCTAAATCTCTAATTTCACGTTTTCTAAATTTTTTTTATTTCCCCAAATATATAGAAATCCCTAACCTGTGAGTTTTTCCACTCGCTTTTCATTTATGGTTCATACAAGTTTCAATTCAGATTTGATTTACAAGTTTTTGCATTTTGTTTATATGCATTTTGCTTACAATGGTTTGAATCCAACTCTTGGTTTGATAATATCCATCTCTTATATTGAGATTAGACATTGAACAATTTTACAACTTTTTTGTTTCATATAGACTGCACTGAACTTGTTTGAAGTTGCGAAACTTGACACCTAAGAAGGACCATGATATTTTCAGAACTTCAGCAGGCATATTACATCTAGAAATATCATTTGGAAACAACAAAACAAGTAGATGGTGATGGATGGTCTTTGGTTTTAACAGAAACGCATTATGGTATAAGGAAACCCTGACTTGCTTTTGACAGCTCTGAAGGACCCAATGCTTATGAATCAACTTCTAGCAAAGAATCAAATGTGTATGATTCTATTGAATATCAAATCTCTGATACATATGAACATTCTGAACAATGATGAAATTTTGAAGTTAACATATATTTTTGCTCAAATTTTAATGAGATGATGTGTTTTTCTTCATTGTTGTTCTTTAGGTATAGTGTCTACATCAAACTAAGTCTTTTAATTTTGAAATATATGCTCACTTTAATATAAATTACTTATTTTCCAAATGTTGCACATTAAGTGTTCTCTTGGACATCACCAAGAGCTATTGTCATGTGGTAAGTCTTGCTTGTTGACAGAATGATTCATGACACATTCTTAGTTATTGGATTCCATTTGAGACATTACTTTTGAATGATGATGCATTTATTGGTATGGGAGAGTGTAGCTACTTATAAAAGAAAATAGAAAGAGACACATGTGCCAGAATAATTTGCAATGTTTTTTAATATGTAATGCTAGGTGCCTAGATATAACATGTGTTTCTGGTTTTGCATTTTGAAATTATGATGTATAGGTTGTGAGCATTAGATTATTCTCTGAAATTTGAATAATTTGGAATCTTTTTTAGTATATGTGGCTAAGCGATACTTCTTTGAAATAATCTACTTTAATATGTTTTCAGTTTCAGGAGCATTACATGTATTTTGCTGTATAATGAAAAGAATGTTGCTTTTGTATAGGAATAGTGATTGGTGATAAGTATTAAATAGTGTGACAACTTGGACTAGAATTCAACATCCTATGAGATATGGGAAACTTTAATTACTCACTCTGCCCGTGAAGCCATGCTTAATTAATAATTAGATCTTATGCTCTGGTTGCAGGCCTCTATTGCCTATTTTAGTATCTGCTTCAATTAGTAAAGGTTTACTAATCAGTGCACAACTGGTTAGATGGGATGGTCAAATATTTGACCCATATATAAGTAAAAATTCTTATACTGAACCATTAAATGTGTATCACCTCAACTGTTTAGGCCACCATTATCTTTAGCAACATTTTAAATTTTATAACTTTAGTGACAATGATTGTTGAATGGTATAGAGTAAGAACTTTTTCTCACTTGCAACGCACCTTAGAATTTTATGTTGATACAATTATAAATCATTGATTAACAATTTTGATTTTAATTCATCAGGCTTTCTTCAAGAGCTAGCTCGGGTTATAATCAAATCTAAACCGTCTCATGACACAACACCCCAGAGCTTATAAATTTCATGTTGTAGAGGTTAGTCAACTAGCAACTTTGGTGGTTTTCATTTTTATTTCGAATGCAACATGATTTTATATATCTATGTAGATCCACATGACATTTACATAAATATAGAAAGTAAAGAGGGCTAATAGTGAAGTTGTGGTCCCTGTGGTCCATTACTCTTCCTATAAAGTGCAAATCTTCTACGACGGTTATAGGGACTACTATCGGAAATAAAGTGATTGTACACATATTTGTTTAAACTAGAGATAAATACCCTTGAGAATCATTTCTTCTGTGTGGTTTAAATTAGTGCCTAGTTCTTTTTTTGCACTTCCAGGGCAAACAAAGAATTCAAACATTATTATTAACCACGTGATATGATACTATCACATAATTGTTAATCAATGATTTATAATTGCTATCGTATTTTCACAGAAAGAACCTCCAGAATCCTTATTTATGAAGGAATTGAAGAGGAGAGGTATGACACCTTCATATTGGTTATATGACTTATGCTAATGACTCAAACAAATTACTAGAACTCAATCAATACAATGAAGGTTCCAAAACTGATTTTAGTTCTGCTAATACAGTGAAGCTTGCAAAATATTTAATAAATATGTTGATTGCATGTGATATCTATAGTGATTGTTCAATTTCTTAGTATTACTTCAATTAATATCGACTTTTTTACTTATTAAAGGATAAAATATCAGAGTATTTACCTCAAGATCAAGAATATGCTTCTAATTCAGGTGTTTCATCAAAGATATTGGCTCATCCTAATGATGCAATTGGGAAAGTCAATAGAGTTGAACATTCAAGTCAGCTGCATGGTTTGGGAATTGGTATTTGTCCATCGAGTGAAGTTTTCTTGTTGTATGAGTTCTAGTGGTTGTAGTCAACAAATTGAAGAAGTGCCAACTTTGGAAGTAAAGTTGTCAGACAATATTTTGCATTTTGATTTATTGTTAGGAATTATAAATGTTCAATATTTGGTATATGTATAAGACTTGTTTTTGTTAATATAGTATGACACTTTCATTACTATTATTATGAGTTAGCAAATATTTCATTTGATTTAAAATTTGCCATTATATTATTGAATATAAAGATTATTAAATAATCAGTGATGAAGGTGCATGAAAATGTTGCTAACTAAAAAATATCTAATTTGCCACTATTGAAATGTGACAAATTTGCTGCAATTGTATTTGATAAATTTGCTACGGGCGATCTGTGGTTAAAACAATTAATTAACATATTAGCTACGGTCAAAATCATGGCAAAAAGAAACAAGCCGTGGTTAAGCAAATGTTACCACACTTGTTGTGACCGTAGCTATAAAACATATGGACTGTGGCTAATATTTTGCAACGCCCTTAATTGCTACACAGGAACAAACCGTGGCCACTCCCTTTTGCTACGGTTCTTTAGTGCAATAGCCACGGTTATAACCGTGGCTAAAAGAATCTTTTCTTGTGGTGTTTGTAATATATAGTTTATATGATATAAAAATATCAAATATAGTAAATAAATATGTCACAGTAAAATAGGGGCATAAAATTTGACATCTATATGACTACACATTATAGTAAATGTTAGATATAATAATATGAGTTATATATTATAATTTATAGTTGAATATATTCAATGAGGTAATTGTTCAGTCTTATTTTTAAAAATTGAACTTTTGAATAATTGAATCACTCACAATTATCTTTGTAGGTGAAGTATATAATTAGGGCGTAATCATTGAAATAAACTTATCATGTTTAAAACATAATAGGTAAAATAAAGGCATAAAATTTGACATCTATAGGACTACACATAGTAAATGTCAGATATAGTAGTTTGGGTTATATATTATAATTTATAGTTGAATATATTCAATTGAGGTAATTGTTCAATCTTACTTTTAAAAATTGAACTTTCGAACAATTGCACCACTCACAATTATCTTTGTAGGTGAAGTATATAATTAGGGCATAATCAGTGAAATAAAGTTATCATGTTTAAAACGTAATAGTTAAAGTCATCATGAAATGTTGTCAATTGCATTCTTATTTTTTGTAATAATGAGTGTACAAATTAGTAAATATTATAAACCGAGTAATGATTTTTGTTTGATAGGATGTAATTGATAAACAATTATATTTATGGTGTTGTTGTTGAATATTGAAGTCGTAATATCCCATTATAGTGAACGTTAAAATTTATCAGTAAATTTATTTGAGGAAAATATAATATGTAAATTGTCCAATGTAATGAATTTTTAAAAGTAAATATGCAAAATGTACATGATTTGTAATTGAGTTACAAAAAAATAGTAGTATAAGATAAAGAAGAAAAGAATTTTCTTGAATCAATGATGTTGGTACTAAAAGTAATGATGACACTATTATTGAAAAAAATATTTTAGCTTAAGTTTCTCAAAGTGTTACTCCAGAAATTTTAAGTACAAAATCTCTGCATCTTGGTCTAACATGTTCAAAGGGAAAGAAGTGATTGTAACCATATCGTTACCGAACTTTATAATTATTTCAAAATGTTTAACACAATTCACGAAACCTCAAAAATCTCATGTTCATATAACATTAAATCAATAAAAAAGACTCAAACTATTGGATAACTTAAGAGAAATAATAGTGCGAGAAACGACACAAACCACATCACTTCTCATATGGCTAGTTCTTATAGCCATCATGGACATTCCAAAGATCAACATCAACGTGATTAATAGTTTAGAGGATGCAACAAGTAAAATTTTTTTTGAGTTTGTAAACCTGTAAGAGAGGTAACAGAGAAAGGCTACCAAGCTAAAAAAGACTTTCAATAATATAGCCTAGCGCTACATGTTTAATACATGTACTTGACTTGAAAATAAATTATTTGTATTAATTATAAAAATTGAATAGGACAATAATTCCAAAAGCAAATGTTTGATTGCATATGCGCCAAAGAAAACTATTAAAAAAAACTAAAAAAAGTCGTAACATCTTGCACCTGAGCCCACAATTATTCCCACACTTGAACATACCTACATATATTAATACCAAAAGTGTTAAAACTCAAATTTAGTGACATAATTACTGTTGTTGAATAATTGAACCCAACGATATTTATAGAAGATTAATAGCTTTTAAACCGAAGTTGCAATTCAAGACATATACCTTCTCATTATTAACAATAGTGAGAGTTAGGTATCATACACTTATATTAGTAATTAGTGTAAACAAATTATATGGATGTATGTACAATGCAAACTTTTTGCATGTAAAAATTACATTATTATGTTTCTTTAAATTTCATATCGTATAAATTTAAGTATATGTGACCACACAACTTAAGGTGGATCACTGATTCCAAATATTTATTAGTGTAACAAATTATATACATCCTCGTGGCAAAAGGCTAATCACTTTTTTTTCATCCAAAAATCAATCACTTTTCTACCATCACCTGAATTACAGCATTTGCACTAATTTCCTTTACATTTTTTTTGTTTTATTGTAACTAAAAATTATCTTATTTGTTTTAGTAAATAAAATAATTGATTTATGAGTTGGTAAGATCAAATAGTCTTGGGTCCATTATCATGTCCATAAGTAGCTATAGTACGGAAAATTGATGTTGATGAAAGGTCTAATGTTTTAACATTTATGTCTAAGGTTTTTAACACTTTTGAGATTTCCAATTAGACTTTTCTAAAGAACTTGCATCAAGTCAAAATATGTCATTTAAACAAATATAGAATTACAAAAACAAAAGTCAGCTACAAAAAATAAAAATCATCTTTCACTAAGAGAATGATAGAAGATTTATATAAATAAAAATCATGTTAGCAAATAAATAATAGTAACTCCAGCACAAAGATGGATACTTTACCAAAAATCAAATATTTATATACTTTCATTTAAAATGACAACTTCGATTATATAAAGTCCATAAGCAGTAGTGAAGTTTGTGCTTTAACATACATTTGCTTAATATAATACCTCGAAATTATGCCTTACCCAAACAAAAATAACAACAGAGCATGAAAAACTGAAAACTTCATCAAAAAATGAAAGATTTGCACTTGAATCTTATTTTCAAACACAACAACAAAAAATTTAAGCTTTACTCATTTGGACTTTTACCATATCCTGCAATTAAGGGGAAAAGGATAAACAATACCTTCATATGAAACACAACGATAGAAACTCTTGAAGAAGCAATCTATAACATGAAACTTACAAAATGAATCAATGTGCTTGTCATACGGATAGAGTAGAAGCATGCACTGCATATGTTATCTTATTAATATCCATGACATTAGGTTGACTTGATAATAATATGAATTGGATAAATGGTGATGAAAGAATCCCATGCAAACTTGAAATAAAATTAGGTTATGAATATACCTTGGAATTTAGAAGATAACTCATATTTGTTAGATTGTTTTGCATTCTCTCCAAATGTAGTTAGTGAAATTTTTTCACCAAACAGGTTTTGCTCACAAATTTTTTCACCAAACAAGTTTTGCTCACAAATTTTTTCATGCTTATTGTGATTGGTACCCCTTGCGTTTTCTCCATGGTACCTATTTTCAAGTTCAAGTATTCCATCAATAGACAAATATAAAAATTGAAAAGATCTTTCTCATTTAAAAATAGGAATGAAGGTGAGAACTAAAACATAAAAATGGAAGACCATATTTCTACCAGTGCCAAAAAGATAAATAAGAAACTGTCAAAAATATAATTTTTGATGTCTGATTGTTACATTATATCTTTGTTTTAGGACAACCTAATTATTGTAATAGAACCACTTTCTCTCAAATTTAACTTATAACTATGAATCTCTATCATTTATTCCTGAATTTTCAAAGAATATAAGAGACAAATATATTAGGTTGAGTTGATAATCATATGAAAAGGCCTGAATGGTGATGAAAGAATCTCATGCAAAATTTATTTGTTGTAGATTTATTTATGAATATAGAAATTAAAATTTAATGAAAGAATCTCATGCAAAAAAAAATATCAAATGTTTTAGCTTTATAATTTAGATGTATGATTCTTTGAAGAAGCGGGCATTAACAACGAAGAGAGAAAATAGAAATGACTATTAAAGAAAGAAAAAACTATGATACTTATCTGGTTTCTCAGTGCAGTATTTATCTCCAAACGCGATGAGTGAAACATTTTATCAAACATGTTTGGTGCACAAATTTCTTCATAAATTATTCATTTCCATTTTACATGAATATGTCGAAGAGATGATTATTAAAAATTAGGAAAACAAAAAATTAACATATTTTGATTGATACTCACGTAGATGAAGCCATGGTACTCACCTACATTTTAAAAATAAGAAGCAATCATTAACAATGAAGAGAGAAAATAGAAGTGATCATTAACATTAAGGAAAGAAAAAGTTATGATACTTATCTGGTTTCTTGGTGTAGTATTTATCTCTAAACGTAATGAGTGAAGCATTTTATCAAACAGGTTTATACATAAATTTCTTCATAAATTCTTCTTTTCCATGTTACATGAATATGCAGAAGAGATGATTATTAAGAATTAGGAAAACATAAAATAACATAGTTTGATTGATACTTATGTAGATGAAAGTCATGGTACTCACCTGCATTTTAAAAAGAAGAAGCAGTCGTTAACAAACAAAAGAGAAAATAAAAATGATCATTAACAGTAAAGAACAAAAAGCTATAATACTTATTGGTTTCTCATTGCAATATCTCTCCATGAACAATAGAACAAATAGTAATTTGTAGAAAGTGAGAGAGAATAGTAGAACACTGAAACAAAAGATAAAGGTGTTGTTTGGTTGATGTACAATTTTCTTATCAGGAGAAACTACTCCTCATCTTTCATGGAATATTTTTAGTTGTTATATAATGTTCAATTAAACACATTTTCTTCATAAGTTGAAAAAAAATATAGTGTTAAGTTTAATTAAGGATAAATTTGGAATCAAAATTACACTATGGGTGATTATCAAGTGATTTGGCTTTATAAGTTAGTATAGATAATTGATTCAAGGTTTTCCAACATCAAATTTATTGACAAAAGTTAAATTTCTACTTCGGTGGAAACTATTTTACACATATGGCAAAAAGTGTAATAAGAGTAATCATATATAATTATACTAAATTTTTCTACAAATCTTCTTATCAATAACAAAGTGACATATGTCATTTATAGACCAATAAATAATAAATAAAATATTACTTTATGTTATATATTATTTTATGAGGAGAGATCTATTTACAGTAAGTTTTTTAAATTTACTCTTCATCCTAGCCATCAATTCTAGGAAAATTCAATAGTATAAATTAGTGAGTAGATTTAAATCATTAGACATTCATAGATCTAAACCCTAAAAAACTTACTTTTGGAGTAAATAGATTTATACTCTTAATTTATTATAGATAAAATAATTTAGTATAAAAATATATCATTTTATTTATTATTATTATCAGTTAAAAAATCCTATGTGAGTAGTAAGATGGCAACCATAAGTTCCCACGAGCTTGGGGTGAGGTTGATTGACAAATTGATGTGTTTGACAAGGTGAAAATCACGTGACTCATGGGTGACTTTTATCTATCACAGCGTTTATAGCGCGTGAGTAAGTACAAGTGAGCCATGACACGGATCTTTCTTTGACTCAAACACGTGTCTAACCCATCACCCCTTCTAACTGTTTTGACGTTATGTGGCAAGCGTGCGGGAGAGACTTGTTGCTTACATTTATTTAAATATAAAAAGGATTTAATACATATATAATGACACTGTAAGTATTTTTTATACTGTCAGTAAATTATTCACCATTGATTTGTTAACTACTATAAATCAATGGTGGATGATGATGTACTGACAGTGTAAAAAATTGCACAAATTTTAAACTCATAAAAATATATCGGAATTTGGATGATTCAAATGAAAACAGTTTTGATAGTAAGAAATGAAAATAATTAACTTCGATTATTGGATCTTATTTAAATAATTAAAATTAAAAAATAAAGTATATTATTATCATGTAATAAATAAATAAATTTTTATTTTAAGCATCATAATTATAAGACTTAAGTTTGTCATTCTTACATCAAAATTATTCTTATTTAAATCCCTTCCTCTCTCATGATATAAAACCAAAATCATTCTACCACATTTAAGTTTGTTTCAATAAAACAATTTTTACTAGTTCATCAAAGACTTTGATAGCTTTTATGAACCCTCGAGGCCTCAACAAAGGGTTGATTTATTTGATTATGTATCTCAATTAGAAAAAAATGTATGTATTTTATGGAGTTAGAGTTTCACTCATTTGCATTGCATCATTTATTATTAATATTTAATTATTATTAACTCCTCATTAAAGTAATATAGTGAATGAAATAATACAGTGGCAGTGTATAAATTCTTATACCCACCGTTCATAAATTTAACATTCTTTTAATTAATGTTGAAAGAGAAAAATATATATATCATAATAGCATAAGAGTTTTTTATATTACTACTATAACATTTATCATTGATTTTTAATTATCATTAACTTTTAGTTAAAAGAAATACAAATAGGGAATAATAACTTGACTATGTATAAATTTTTACACTATTAATTCTTAGATATTTAAATATGGTGAAATTTATCTTACTACTCAAGATTCGAGATGTAGATAAAAACATTTTGGTCAAATTGGCTACTTATTTGTCCAAAATGCCCAAGCCAGAAACATAAAATCACCTCTTTCTCTTTTTCGGCCTTTTAAAAACAAAAAATTATGTAAAGATTATGATATATCGGATTAGGTTATATTTGAGAAGAAATAAGATCCTCTCCGCTAATAAAAGATTAAGTCCTTGATTAAGATAATATCATATGAGATAAATAATTTTTTAACGATTCTTATCTTAAATTATTTTTAAATAAAATAATTTTAAAAATGATCAAACATCTCAATTTTTTTTAATATTTCAGGAGTCAGGACTCTCCAACATAACCCATGAGACAATATAACTTGAATGCAAAAATTTCAAGTCATTTATGATTAGACTAATGATCTCTCACTTGAGAATGATCCACTAAGTATACCATGCAAGTAATCAATTATGAATATATTAATCTATCTTTGGAATTATTAAATGAAGCATACACCACTAATTAACTATGATTAAATTGATAACCAAAAAATATGATTAAATTGATTTCTCCTACCTGAGACTGACCAAACTACTAATCAACTACTATAACTAGATTAATCTCCCATTGGAAATACTTAGACTAAGCACATTCCATCACTCATCAATTATGACTAGAGTAATATTTCTTTGGGAATTATTATACATATGCTCTTGGGCATAAATGACGAAAAAAAGTGTAATTAAAAAGGGATGGGTAAACCATATTTTTGCTTATTTTATATCCATTTAAAAAATATTCATAAGTTGTATTGGACCAATATGACTTTTGAATAATATGATTGTTTCCAAAATTCACTTGAAAATTGTGTTAAGCTAACAAAGCTTTTAAGTGATCCAATTTATAAAAAAAAACTTACTCAAAAGTTATAATATGTCAATACGATTTAACTTTTTTGAATCCATTGAGAAGTTGCATTAACCTAACATGTTTTATGCTCTCGCAAGGTATGTTAATCAAGATGACTTATGAGTGACCAAATATTTTTTAAATTTCATTAATATGTAATGACATGAATTCTAAATAATCCAAGAGTGAGTAGAAAAAACATGTGACTTGACCATAATAAAAAAAGTACCTTAATACCATTCCATTGCTATTCAACCAATTGGTCATTCTATTGTGATTGTTTATTTTTTAAGTCATCTGTCGCGACCCGATTTTCGGTTGGAAGACCGNATTTGCTTGTCTTGTGAAGTCGGTGTAGCTTCGTCACCACTATGAGAACCATGATCGTCACTTTGGGAAGCCATTGATGAAGTTTTTTGAGGTTTCTGAGAGTACGAGGGTTCATGAGAGTATGATAGTTTATGAGAGTATGAGGGTTTGTTGAGAGTATGGTGATTTCTTTTTGATTAAGTTTGAGAGCGTAGAGGGAACTGATTCATCTTTTAGATATTTAAACTATAGTAATAATTCAACAGTGCATATTAAAGATAGCATTGTTGTATCGACATTTTCAATAATGGATATCAAGATAGTGTTGTTGTATTGACATCTTCAACAGTGTTTCTTTAAGGGTTGCATTTTTGTTGTGTATCCAGCTGTTCACTACTCATTTTAATGAACACATCAACAACGCTTCCTGAATGATGCGTTGTTGAATATAATGTAATTCACAATGCTATCTTAACTATGCGCTATTGAATAAAATATAATTGACAGCGTTATCTTAATTATGTGCTGTTAAACTGAACTCATTTTCCAAATTAACAGCGTATTTGTAATTATGCGCTATTAAATTAACATTTTGTATTACGGGTCAAAATATATACAACATGAATATACGTTAATTAACATGAAGTTGTCAAGAAGTAGATTACCATATTAGACATTAATGTAATATGAAACTGCAAAAATATTAAACATTAAGTTTTATTAATTTGTTTTTTGTGTTTATTACGTTTTGTTAATTTGTTTATTGTGTTTATTAATATGGAACTGCAAAAATATTAAAGAAAATAATATTTCAAATAAATAACAAAAAATAGAAATTAACATTCAAAATAATTTTTCATTTTTCATTCAAAGAGTCAAAATACATTATAAAGAACTAAATGATTTAATAGATTACAATGAACTCAATGAAGAAAATCAATAAAATAAATAATCTCTAGATTAAATCTTCATCTCACGCAAATCTTGTATAACAATCACTTTCCTTATGAAATCTGGACCCTTTTTGAAAATCAAACGATGTTAAATACCCCATTGACAAGATTTCAATGAAGAAAATTAATGACATGAATGAAGAAAATCAATAAACTTAATAATTTACAAATTAATTCTTCATCTCATGCAAATCTTGTATAACAATCACTTTAATTTCCTTCTAAAATCTTGATTTGGTAGACTACAATGAAGGAAATAAATGAACTGAAAGATGTCGCACCAAATCACGTTGCTTCAACAGGGAAAAATCCCTAACCCTCCTTCTGCCTCATCTTCTCCCATCTTCATTGGCGACACATTCTCTTCTCCACTGGCAGCGGCGATTTTGAAATCCCTAACCCTCTCTCTTTCCTAATCCTCCTCTCCCTTAGCTTGGTTCGCGACGGTAGCCAAGGAGGTGGCGCGGTGGTGGCAAGGGTGGCGTTACGGTGGTTCACGTTGGGGTTGTCTTCTCGTCCTTCTCCCCTTTGATGGGTTGCGATTCAGGTGATGATGGTTTTTGGACGAGGAGGTTATTCGCGGTTGGGATCCCTACATCCTCTTTAGTTCCGACGAAGGTGAACTCATCTCCTTCTTCACTTTTCGTTTCTTATTCGATTGGCTTCGGTAATGTTGGTTTGCTGTTTGGGTTTTTTCGGTAGGTGAATCGAGGGAGAATGAAAACGATATGGTTAAGTGGTTCGCGGTGGCTTCCGGTTTACTCTCACGAGGGTCACCGAAGTAAGGTAGGGATTCATTTACTCTTACTTTTCTATTTGCTTACTTATTCTATTAATTATGATTTTTATCATGTTTATAACTTCATATCCTTGTTTAGGCTTATTAAGATCGAGGAGAGGATCGAGTGCGGATTTCATCGGTGGAACCCGAATCTTCACGGTGGTTCCCGGTTATGGTTACTACCCGTACTACGGCTTGCATCGGATAACAAGATGACATCGAGAATGGAAATCGCATTTTTCTACTTCGGTATCCCTCTTTGATCTTTTATCCTTTCTATTTGATTTTAGAGCATGAATTTAATCTGTTATGTCAACATCGATGAGTGTTTGGTCTTTAACTGGTGGGAATACATGGACTAAAACAAATTTCAATCGTAAATTTTATATTCCAGTCCATTATATGCATGTGCGTTTCTGATTAGAGACAATCATGAATACTCTTATGAGTTTAAAGCATAAGCCACAACAAGCAAGGCATTTTCATAAGACAGATTTTTATGGTTTGGATGCTTACCTGAGTGTATGTTCTTTGCTGTTTGATTCTTTATCTACCGATGTTCTGCTTCGGTGTTGTACTTTCTGCCCTTGTTTAGCACTGTTGTAATGTCCTCTGTTTTTTACGGTTGAAATGCTCTCTGCGTTTACTGAGTATATGTGTGTCGCTTTACGCTCCTCGTGAAATGTGAGCCTATTTTTAGGTTGGTTTTTGTTGGATGTATGGAAGTAGTGCTCTGGTTATAGTTGTCTATAATGTCTGACTTTTCTCTCTGTTCTCTGAACGTATGTGTCTTTTGCTTTATCTCTGGAATGCTCTCTCTGATCTCTGTATATTTTTTTTCTTTTTGACTGAGTGCCCCCCTTTTATACTGTTTTAAGGTAGACCCCTAGGCTGCCAATTTTGATTCAGTAACTTGCAAGAATTCTGCTCTATGATTGCCCTTTACTGCTGCAATTAGGTTGATTGTGTAACTGAAACCAATATGCCTTCTGGTTTGCATTTGTTTAATTATCCCTGATATCCTGCTCAAAAAAAATCTGTCTGACTATATTATATCCCCTTAATTTCATAACTGTCCGAAAATAATGTGTTGTAAATCAAGGGAATATGTGATGAATTCTGGTTGACTGTTACTGCTTATGCATTAGTTTGTAACCTCCAACTGACTCTTCTTCTTTTCTGAATTCATTATGATTTGCTTATTGTGTGGGTAGTGATCTGTGTGATATTGGTGTGCCTTCTCTCTGATTGATGTGTTTGTGGTCTGAAAAAATGATATGTATGGATCTAAGTATGCTTGTGTATGTCACTCTGTTTCTGTGTAACCTGGTCTGTTTTCTGTGTTACATAATCTCGTCTCTGTTGCAAATGTATGCAAATCGGTGTTGTGTTGCATTCTGTATGCAGTGCTTTGTGTCTGCTTCGCTGACTTCTTTGCAGCTTGATATATTCACTAAAGTGTGTCTGATATTTCTCAGGTTCATCTTCGATCAGGGTCTTGATATAGTTAGCAACATGTCCACCAAAGATATATTTGCGGTGAACCTCAGCATCCAGCTCCTTCTTCTTATCAAAACCAGCAAACCTTTTGTCACTGTGAGGAATATCCAAACCCCCACCCAAAACTCCCTTGAGGGTACCAAAAACAGGATTTCCAAGGAGTATGCTTTGAATAACTGTTGGCACTTATGGCTGAAAGTTCTCATTGCCTATTACATCCATTTTGGGACTGAGAAGACATATTAGGAGCCCCTGGAGATCCCCCTGGAAGCTGAATCCACCATACATGTGGCCACTTGTTTGTAAATGAATGCACATTTGAACGTGTACCATTATAAAATGAAGGATCTAGTTGTGCGTATGAACAGGGCAGTGTTTTAAGCACAATCATCAAATAGCATAGAGTTGTTGCTGAAATTGTCTCAAGAATAAATATAGATGGGCATGTAAATATCCCTTTATGTAAAAATTTTGTAATTGTTGGTTATTATGCTGATGAACCATAATGCAAGGTTTATATTAATTTAGATCACTTGGCTCATAATATATGTGAAATGTGAATAAAATATGTGGATCCTGTTGATAAGTTACGCATTACCAATCATCATTATATTGGAAAAGTATGGTTGAATAATTATGAAATTGATGAGAAAAAGATACTTGCACCATTATTGCTGCAAGAAATATTTGATTCTTTGGTGTCATATGCACATTATTCATACCCGATGATATTAACTTGTAACTTCATTATCCCAAAAAATAAAAAAAGTAAAAGGTAGGACAAAAGTGAGTGTTCACAGCTGCCCCTCTTTACTTATTGCTTACTATATAGCAAATAAACTGAGGTTTGTGTGCTATCGTAGTAAGTAATTAGTAAAGAAATGAACGCCAATTTTGCCAAAATTAGGCGAAAGCAACAATCACCACACAACTTTAACTGAGATCAACTTTAGCAATCAAGATAATAGGTAAACTTGAAAACGCAGATCGGGTACTTCCGGAACTCGAGACAATAAAAGTAAATGCGAGAACGCAGGTCGGGTACTGCCGGAACTCGAGACAATAAAAGTAAATGCGAGAACGCAGGTCGGGTACTGCCGGAACTCGAGACAATAAAAGTAAATGCGAGAACGCAGGTCGGGTACTGCCGGAACTCGAGACAATAAAAGTAAATGCGAGAACGCAGGTCGGGTACTGCCGGAACTCGAGACAATAAAAGTAAATGCGAGAACGCAGGTCGGGTACTGCCGGAACTCGAGACAA